>NW_016158478.1:116560-116695 GCF_001687245.7 Rhagoletis zephyria
AGGCAGGAGTTTGTTAAGTGTCGAGATCTAAAACTGTTCAGCTACAGAACTAAATTCATCAGCCGATTTTATGTCTTTATTTTAATGATTCATTTATTGAGAGAGGACAGAGGACTGAAAAGCGGATCGAAAAGC
>NW_016158478.1:116720-122052 GCF_001687245.7 Rhagoletis zephyria
CAATCGTCAGCATAAAAGACAATATTGATACTCCCTGGCGGTGGAGGAAGCTTGGAGATGTAATAATTAAACAGTAGTGGGATGTACGTTCACAAGTTGCCGAATCTCCGAATTGAGATCCCTGACATGGGGATTTCCGCGATCGGCCTGACGAAGGTTGTCACGCTCATCGGCTAGAACAGGCGCTTCAGCAAGAAAGTTCGGACGTGGATCCTTAATACAACCTGCTGGGATGAAGCGAGCTGCAGCAGCAGTGACACCTATGTGGACGTCGGTTGGTGCAGTGAAGGCGCTTTCAGTAATCATCCGCGAAGCCTTTCCAGTCAGCTTTGGAAAAGTTGGCATAGGTCCGGTGATCCGCGGAAGCAAAGTCGGCGGGTTTATCAATCGGGATGACTATGGGCAGATGGTCTGATGCTAGGGTCAGCATAGGTCGCCATGATACGCTGTTTATCAGACCAGCGCTGACAATTGTTAGATCTGGCGAGCTGCAGCAGCTGCCCATAATCCTGGTGGGTGCGTCGTCGTTCATTGTGCAGAATGTCGAATCGTCTATCTGCTCAGCCAGATGTATTCCCCTAAGATCATTTGACAGGCTTGAGTGCCAAAGATCGTGGTGCGCGTTAAAGTCACCAACTACCATTCGGTTTTCACCTCTGAGTAGCGCGCCTATTTCAGGATGATATCCTGCCGGGCAGCTGGTGACAGGGGGTATGTATACGTTAAATATTTCGAGCTCCACATCGCCAGACCGGATAGCAATACCCTGACATTCCAGGATGGTATCCCTGCGGTCGATATCTGCTTCAATAAGACGATACTGCACGGTGTGGTGCGTTATGAACGCTAAACCTCTACCATTGTCTCGCTCGCGATCTCGCCGGTGCACGTTGTATCCGGCGCAATTCAACAAGGTTGAAAATCCGTGCAACTTCGTCTCTTGGGCCGCAGCTATTAATATTCCATGCCTTCCCATAAAGACAGTTATTTCCTTGATCTTGCTCTGGAGTCCGTTACAGTTAAATTGTAGCACCTTTGTGTGCCTTGGGAGACCGATTTTTATGTGTGGTGTTAAGGAGTTGTGTTGCCTGCCGGCTCCCTGCTGTATGTGCTGCAAAAGGGGTGCTGTCTTGTGGTGGTGGTTGGCGGCGTCGCGGGGGAGGTATGCGACTGGGCAGCACAGCAGGGGCCCACATAGTCACTCGTCCAATCACGCGTGTTGCGAAGTCCTGAGCATGCCCTAAAGTGGCACCAGCTAAGGCAGGAGTTGCACTTGACTGATGTCAGGTTACTGTATATTCTGGACTGACAAACCGAGCAGATTGTCGGAGGGACTAAGAGTTGCCGGCGGCGGTGTGTGGGTGCTATTGTGTTTGTGTGTGTATCTATTGTTGTGTTGTTTTGGGGTGTGGGTGTGTTGGTTGTGTGCTGCATAGGCGGGTGGTGGTTTGCCGTGGAGGCGGTCCGATTCGCCCGAGTCATTCCGGTACGTAGAACCGGCTGTCGTGGGAATGACTCTTCTAAAAAACTGACTAAAAATGAAGAAAATTAGCCTATGGTTACAGAAGATATGGATTAAATTAAGTGACGAAGACCTGCGTGCCAAATGAACTTTTCTCTCAAAGTTTACACTACTGGCAAATGTAAATAATAATAACAATAATAATCCCAACGGGTTTTACCCTCCATTCCCGCCCATCCGCACGAGGGGCGCAGTCCGCATGACGTACGGAACCAGTCTTTTCAATTTTTGCGCCGAGGCAGGAGTCTGTTAAGTGTCGAGATCTAAAACTGTTCAGCTACAGAACTAAATTCATCAGCCGATTTTATGTCTTTATTTTAATGATTCATTTATTGAGAGAGGACAGAGGACTGAAAAGCGGATCGGATATATCAAACTTGCTGGAATGAGAGTTAAAATCCTGGCATAAGCAACGGAGTGGGTCGTGCAATTCAAAATTAGTTTTACAAGCTTTCAGAAATAGGGGACAGAAGTGTCTTGATACCCGGGAGGGAACATTAAGGCAAACTTCGCCCAGAAGAAGCGGACTTGAAATTGAGCCTGTTAGTNTATCAAAATACTTGTATTGCCTTTCCTAGATCTAGGATACGGTCCTAATAAATCGATATACAACTTCTGAAATGGGCGCAGTACTGTGTATTGCGCGGACATAGGCGGACGCAGTGTTATGTTTGGCGCTTTGCTGCTTCGACAAATATCGCATAGGCCAATATAGTTTTTGACGTCGACCGTCATATTAGGCCAGTAAAAGTTTGCTCGTAAACGCTCTAGTGTTTTTGCGATTCCGCCATGACATTTCGTTGGTGGACAGTGAGCATTTTCAATGACTTTTCGAACCAGGGTTTTCGGAACCCATAGTTTCCAATTATACATTTCCCGCTCAGGGNAAAGTGTAGGAAGATTAATAAGTTTTAATCGGCTCGTGTAAGGTGGAAGGCTATATTGAGAATCCCCACGGAAATTTCGTAAAGCAAAAAGTAGGAATTGTTTTTGAATTGATCNCGCTCAGGGTTTCCGTCAGGGTGCTCTGTTCTTTTATACACACGATCATCTACTATTTGAATATCAGGTAAGCGAGTTTGATTATTTCGGATATGGCTTATCAGCTTTTTATACTCATCGGACTGAAATTCTGACGATTCTAAATCGACTAGCGGACGGGCCTCTAACTCGTTGACCTCATCAAAGTTTTGACGGGATAAGCTATCAGGTACTACGTTTCGCGAACCTTTTCGAAGCTCTATATTAAAGCGATACGCTTGCAATTTTAAGGACCATCGGGCTAGTCTGGTGGAAAGGTCGGTCTGACGCATAAGCCATTGGAGACTGGCATGGTCGGTCACAATCGTAAAATCAACATAGGCCCGGAACTTCTTTAAGCTAAGAACAGCCGCAAGGCACTCCAACTCAGTAACACTGTAGTTACTTTGAGCCCTGTTGAGTTTTTGCGAAAGTATGCTATCGGTACTTCGACGCCATCTTCGTTTTTCTGTGCCAATACCGCACCAACACCAAGTTTAGAAGCATCGCATTGGAGTATGAACGGTTTTTCATAGTTAGGACTCGCTAAAACAGGAGCTGAACAAAGCATTTCTTTCAAAGTTTCAAAAGATTTTTGGGCATCTTCATTCCAACCGAAACTTTTCCTTTTCCAGGTTTATCGTGAACCCAGCTTTTCTTAAGTGAAGAGCGACTTCAGAGAGGACGGACATATGACTGTCAAAATCTTCTGACAGTATAAGAAGGTCGTCTAAATAGACGAAAACTTGATTTTTCGATTTGGGTGGAATGACGCGACCCATCAAGCGGCAAAGAGATTGAGGGGCGTTGCATAAGCCGAAAGGCATTACGCAATAACGGTACAACGGACGATTAGGGACTGTAAAACAAGTGTAATCTCTAGAGTTCTCGGACAGGGGAATTTGCCGAAAGGCTCGACGCGGATCTAGTGAACTTATGTATTTAACCTTTGGTATTCTACTTAATATACCATCAATATGTGGAAGGGGATATGCGTCCTTAACGGTAACGCTATTTATTTTCCTAGAATCTAAACACAGACGGACTTTATTTGGCTTTTTCACTAGCACGACCGGACTGGACCATGGACTATTAGGAGACTCTTCGATTACACCTAACGTCAACATTTCGTCAATTTCTGCGCGAACTAATTTTTCTATTGCGGGGGATATGGGAAAGTATCTTTGTTTTATCGGACGGACATTAGGCTGGATTTCAATTACGTGCTCCAAAAGAGACGTTTTCCCCAAGCCTTCTTTCTCACAATTTGGGAACCTATTTCTGACCCTTATCAACTGTTCCTGTTGTTCAAAACTTAGGAGGAGAGCGTTCTCATCACGTTTCCCCTCAAGGGTTACTTCGGATATAATGTGGGGTGCAATTTGGAATTCGATCCAAAAATCTACTCCCAGGATAATCGTTTGAGACATACTGGGAATAACGAAAAATGTAATGGTTTCATTTTTACCTTCAAACTTGACACTCAGATCTATAATTCCAAAAACAATTTGATTTTTCCCGTCTGCGGTACAGACAGTTGTTTTATGCTCGCGTAATATCTTCTTCGGTCGGTACACAACCGGCGTGCCGCAACCATAACAGAACACGGTTCGGTCTTTTAGACAGTCTAGGTATCTATGACCTTCGCCTCTACAATTCCAGCACAATAATTTTTATTAACTGGTCTCTCTGTGACTTCGTCTACTCCACATTCTAAGTCATTGGGTACGTCATTTTCATGTTGCAGTTCGTTAGCATAGCGTCGCGGTTACTCTTGGTAATTTGTTGACGGGAGCATACTGCTGCCCTTACCGATTTCACTTGCAAGGCTTTCACCTTTCAAGCAGAGTCTACGCAATTCTGCGAGCGAGTTAATGGGCACATACAGTAATTGCTGTCGAACGCGAGAGCGCAAATTATGCTGCAGAATTTCTACTAACTTTGTCTCAGTCAAAGGCGTCTGCAAGGGCTCTGCAAGCTTTAATACAGCATTACGAAATTCGTCAAAACTCTCACTTGTTCCCTGCTTCCGACTTCTGATTTGCTCTTTAAGTTCGAAGTCACTTTTATGTAGCTGAAAATTTGTTCTTAGGGCTTGGCACAGTGAAGGCCGCGTGACACGTTCTACCGAGCGGCGGTATCGCCAATACCAATCTTTGGCGTCGTTCGTAAAGAGGCTCTGCACATGCTCACAGAGGAGGTTGAAACTCCCCCCAAGGGTATCTATCACTTGGCACTCAATACGATAAATGAAGCTATCAACTGAGATGCGAGTAGATCCATCGAACGTAACGCCCCAACTAGAAATTAGTTGTGCTATTCTACCAGAATTTGGAAAGCTGGACATATCGCCGAAGCGCAACTTGTCAACTGCACGATAAAAGTTTTGGTTAGAATTGTTTGGTAAGTGCGGGATATCCCTAGGCCAGAATGGAGTCGAATTATTAGGTTGAGGATTGCCACGGCTAATGTTCTCAACTGGGCTAACGTTACCTACGGGTGGAACTGCCTGCGCATTCAAATTTCCCGTGTTTAAGTTTAACCTGCTCAATACATTCGCAAGAGTGGTCTCGAGCCTTTGCTCGATTATTTGTGAAACGCGGTTCTCAAGGTCATCAAAAATCGTGGCCTGTCTGGCCGAGATAACTGCGGACACTATATTTCTAACGCGAGTTTCCTCATCTTTATTGCTGACTTCTTGTGAACTTGCAGCAGGTAAGCTTGCGACACCTTCACAAGCATGTCCCTGCTCTTGGCTATTAAGAGGTAGCTCTAGACCGCGGTTGTCGT
>NW_016158478.1:122077-123665 GCF_001687245.7 Rhagoletis zephyria
GTCGTGAATACACCAATGTGTCAGATCGGGGAGGGATATAGCATAGAGCTAAGTAAATAGACCCTTTTCCAGCCTGTACACGAATGCATTTGAATTCTACCTGAATCAATGTGTGGAAGACTAACTTCTTCAGATGGTATTGAAGAGTCTACAGCGAAGAGTACGCCACTGCCGATTCTGTCCTCCCTATCTTGTCTATAGATATGATAATTATTTGGAAGAATCTCTGAATTGAAAATGTGAGGTTTCAGCCAAGTTTCAGTAAAAGAAAGAATATTATAATTACATTCAAGGCCTTTAAGGTATAAGTTCGTTAATTTAGTATTTAAGCCTCTTACATTTTGGTAACAAATACTTAAAGCAGATCTAATAATTAGTTGTTGTAGTTGTAGCAGCACGTGGTCCCCGAATTGGTTGGTTGTTTATTCATCTTCGTCTTCCCCATATGACTCCTCCGACCTTAGGCCCAGGAAGCGAGCGGTCGCAAAAGGTTGAGTCCACAGTGCTTCGGGTGTCAGATGGGTGGGATATGTAGGACATGCGAACAAGTGTGCGGTTCTGTAAGAGTTTAAGCGACTGCACCAGCCAGATCTGAGTTGCGCCAGTGTGGTTCTTGTTTCGCGCGGTAGTAGGAATTCCCTCAAATCGATGGGAGGCGGCCGGCCGCCGATGAGTATGTTTTCGTGGCGTCCTCTTGTTGCGGAGATGACTGCTTCGCGATGAAGGTTATTGATTCCCTCAAGGTATGCCTCGCGGCTCAGTGGCAAGTGAAGTTGTTGGTCGATGTCTGCTTCTAGGTGACTGAGGTGTCTCCTTACGTGCCTTGGTGGTGCAGTTCTCTGTGTCAGTCGTAGTTAGGGTGAGTTGTTCTGTGACAGCCTAGCAGGAACTGTTTTGACAGCAACATATTGTGATCCCTTACCCGGAGCATTGTAGTCTCTTCGTGTAAGTGTTGTTCGGAGGGCATAAGGAGACACCCTGTCGCGGTTCGTAGAGCGGAATTTTGGCATATCTGAAGGTTTTTCCACTGCGTGTCACTCGTGCCTGCTGTTCACACTGCACAGTGGTCAATAAATGGGATTTAATGTTCATAATTCACTGGAGCCTTCATTTCTCAACCGATTTGATTAATTATTTTTTTAAATGAAAGCTAATAAAATTTTCAAGAGACTAGTTGAGCCCAATTTTCGAATTTTTATTTGTTTGTATTAAATTTTTTAGTGCAAAGTGCAGAAATTGCGCCAATTTTGAAGAAGACCGATTCTCCTGTTCCAGCTAATAAGTTTCATAATAAAAACTAGTTAAAAACAATTGTAGGGTTCTCCTAAAACAAAAAAAATTAAAAAGTAATAATTTGAAATGATATAAAAAAAATGTTACCAAAAGTATTTTTTTTTGTTTTTAGTTTTTATAAAAATTTTGGGTATGCAGTTTTATAGATTACTAAATTTTAGTATAATAAAGTGCAAGTTGTAAGTCGCTAAGAGTTCGCGTTGATTTTTAATAACATAACAAACGCTTTTATTTCCCATTTAGCATGCAGATGTGCTCGAAATGTTAGCGAAAAAATTATTAAAAATCAACGCGA
>NW_016158478.1:124527-130492 GCF_001687245.7 Rhagoletis zephyria
AAGTCGCTAAGAGTTCGCGTTGATTTTTAATAATTTTTTCGCTAACATTTCGAGCACATCTGCATGCTAAATGGGAAATAAAAGCGTTTGTTATGTTTACTAATTATTACTTTTTAATTTTTTTTTTGTTTTAGGAGAACCCTACAATTGTTTTTAACTAGTTTTTATTGTGAAACTTTTATTAGCTGGAACAGGAGAATCGGTCTTCTTCAATATTGGCACAATTTCTGCACTTTGCACTAAAAAATTTAATACAAACAAATAAAAATTCGAAAATTGGGCTCGACTAGTCTCTTGAAAATTTTATTAGCTTTCATTTAAAAAAATAATTAATCAAATCGGTTGAGAAATGAAGGCTCCAGTGAATTATGAACATTAAATTCCATTTATTGACCACTGTGCACTGGGGCGGCATAGTTTGCAACGAACCGGCTGATCGCTTTGTATGTCACGAGCAGAGTTTCCTTATCTTTTCCCCAAGTGCTGCCGGCGAGCGACTTGAGGACTTTATTTCTGCTTCACAGTTTGTTGCAAACTGTGGTGGTTGTGTGCTGCGAAGGACATGAGACTGTCCAACGTGCCTAGTATCTTTGGGCGGTTGACTGCCGGAATCTTGACTCCGCCAACGAACAAGTTCAGTTCGAGCCTCACCTCTTTTGTCCACGTTTGTTGAAGAGTGTAGCTGTTGACTTAGCGGCCGAGATTTGTAAGCTGCGCGCTGTGAAAAATCTGGATACCTCCTCGAGGTAGCGGTTGAGCAGTGTGCACATGCCGTCGATGTTGTTGCCCGTTGCCATGATGGAACAGTCATCCGCGTATGACACTAAGGAGACTCCCTGTGGTGGTGTTGTGTTTCTGAATACTACAGATGATTGCCTCCCGCAGAGGTAACTAACAATCCAACGTTTTGTGTGTGGCGGTAGGGAGGACGATATGATGTCCTCTGTAAGTGTTGCATGGTTGACGGTATCGAAGGCCTTTGATAGGTCTAGTGCCACTAGGATGGTGCGGGCGCAGGGGCGTTTTTGATTCAAACCGTCAGTAATTTGCGCTGCGATGGTGTTTAGTGCAGTAGTGGTGCTGTGTAGCTTCCTGAATCCATGCTGATGTGAGGCAAGATGCAGGTGTTGAGTCAGTTGCGGGAGGAGTAACGCTTCTAGGGTTTTGGCCACCGGAGAGAGGAGTGTGATCGGTCTGTAGGATTCGCCTATCCCTGCGTTCTTCCCAGGTTTTTGAAGGGGTATTACTCGCCCGTTTTTCCATATCTCTGGGATGGTGTGTGTGGATAGTAAGGCGTTTAAAATTTGGTGAGGTATTCCCTTCCCGGGGCATTCAATTGCTTTAGCATCAGCATGGGGATGCCATCTGGGCCGGCTGATTTCGATGCCTTGGCCTTGCGAATCGCGCCTTGTACTTCGTTGGGTGTGAATGTTGGTGGTGTGTCAGTTGCTTCGGATCTCCGGTATACGTCCGGCTGGGATGAAGCGGGCAGCTGCCGCGTTTAGGACCGTGCGGAATTTGCGCTCGGCTATGCGAGCATCAGGTGGAGTTGGTAGGGCACCTAAGTGGGTGTTCACGTAGTCTCTGAAGCCGTCCCAGTTGCCCTTTTTGATGTTGACATATGAGTCAAACCACGCCAACTGTGTCATTGAATTTCCATTGATTTTCTGGAAAGTGAAGACAATTGTGGGAATCTGTAGATAATTATAGAACAAAAATACACTTTGGACGGTTTTTCGAAATTGCACTTGGTTTTTTCTTTTTTTGTATTATAAGAATATTGCAGTTTTTGAGAGAAAAATTCGTAACTCGCGACCCATTTGATGAAGTTTGATGAAATTTTTTTTGTGAGTTGCTGAAGCTTTTCCCTTTACAATAGAAAGATTTTCGGAATAAAATTTGCAAAACAATTAATTCTTTAATAACAATAATTTAAACAATTGCAATTATTTATTTATTCCAGGCCGCGATTGCAGTGAAATTTTGGCACAATATACTCTAAACTCTTGTTTTTAAGTTCCAAAAAGAAAAAAAATGGTCTTTCCAATTTTGACAGTCGCTATCGATTTTTCTGTCACCTTTAAGCGTTGATTATATAGCAATTTTCATTTAAGCTTGTGTGAGTGATAGAATTTTTATGTTAATTAATGAATAATTATACATTGCGTACATTATTTAACGTATAAATGCTATCACTCACACAAGCTTAAATGAAAATTGCTATTTAAAGGGTGAACACACCAAAACTGCGACACTTTGGGAAGCTTATAACTTACCCAAAAAGATCTCAATATTTTGAGNACATTATTTAACGTATAAATGCTATCACTCACACAAGCTTAAATGAAAATTGCTATTTAAAGGGTGAACACACCAAAACTGCGACACTTTGGGAAGCTTATAACTTACCCAAAAAGATCTCAATATTTTGAGATTTAAATACCATAAGTTGACCATGACCTTAGTTGGACGTAGAAGAAATTTCATTTGAAATTGATTCCTAGTTGAGCTGAAAATGGCAACCGAGTTAGAAGCGAGACAAACCATTTTGCACGAGCTTATAAATGATCCGGCCTTAAGTACACGTAAAACTGTAAAAATTAAAGATTACACTATTCGACAGTTTGCAGGGTGTTAACGGGTGCAAATAAGGCCTGACAGTTACGAGAGAACCAGGGAGCGGGGGTTGGCATGGTCAAAGTGATAAAAACAGTGCTCGGAAGGTCCTCAGTGCGTTTTCGCGAGATCCAAAGGTTTTGTCGCGTTATGTTGCAAAATCCGTACGAAGATCGCAAGTTTTTCGTACAAAAGGTAAAGCGGAAAGCTTCACTGAGATGTTCTACAGATCAAACAGCGCCAGACCGAGGCGCAAAGTAGAATGATACAGCGAAATCCCGCAGTCGGAAGTTGTATGAATTCCAAATTAAAAAATACAACTGCATTGGTATGGATTACGAAACCTACTGCTTTAAAAATTCAAAATATATTGCAGGTCAAGATTTGTATACTGCTGCAAGTCGTCAAGAAGCCCCTGAAAGCTGTAAGCTGAAAATGAAGTCCCAATTTCCAAAAAAAAACAACATGGTTTGGCAAGCTATTTGTTCCAGTGGCGGTAAGAGCAGCCCTTTTTCCCATCCTGCACAATGAATGATCAAGTTTATCGGGACGAATGCCTCAAAAGGCGCCTTCTGTCATTTATCAACATATAAGGTAGAAGGCCTCTGTTCTAGGCGGACATGGCAAGCTGCCACTATGCCAAGGACACATTGCCGAGGTATAATGCAAATAACATCAATTTTGTACCTACCGACTGCAATCCACCCAATAGCCCAGAGCTACGTCCTATTGGGGAATATTGGTCAATTGTCAAAAGAATCTTGAAAGAAAACAGGTGAAACAGTAAAAAAAACAGGTGAAACAGTAAAAAACAAAGTAGTTGTGCGCATCGCGTAAAGTCAATGATGCAGTCGTGCAGAACATGAAGTCGCGTGTGCGATGAAAATACCGATCACTTGCATATGGAACCAAAATTTTAACATTTTAATAACATATTTCAAAGCCTTCTAGTTTGTTTCTGGTAGTAATCTCTAAGTGTCGAAGTTTTGGTGTGTTCACCCTTTACTCAACGCTTAAAGGTGACAAAAAAATCGATAGCGACTGTCAAAATTGGAAAGACCAATTTTTTCTTTTTGGTACTTAAAAACAAGAGGTTAGAGTATATTGTGCCAAAATTTCACTGCAATCGCGGGCCTAGAGTAAAGAAATAATTGCAATTGTTTAAATTATTGTTATTAAAGAATTAATTGTTTTGCAATTGTATTTTTGTCCTATATTTATCTACAGATTCTNAATTTATTGACACAGTTGGCGTGGTTTGACTCATATGTACGGCGCTCGGAGACTATAAAGTCGTTGACGGGAAGGTGGTCAGAGGACAACGAGATCATGGCTCGCCATGTGGTGCAGTTGATTAAGTTTGAACTTGCGATGGATAAGTCAGGCGAGCTGCTGCAAGCGCCTGTGAGTCCCGTTGGGGCGTCGCCATTCAGGCAGCAGAAGGTGGAGTCATCGATTTGCTCTGATAGCGCTATACCCCGTTGGTCGTTGCCAAGGTTGGATGGAGTGCCAGAGCTCGTGATGCGCATTGAAGTCGCCAATCACTAGCGTGTTATCTCCGATGAGTATGGGGCTGATATCTGGATGGTATCCTGGCGCACAACTGGTGATGGGTGGAATGTAGACGTGCTGTGTGGCCTGAAGTAACGGCTATACCCTGGCATTCGATTNAGGCTTCGATGAAGTTTGCTTGCCATTCTCTGTGGCTGTTGAGGCCTGAGCACTGTCTGAGACGGCACCATCGATTGCAATTTGTGCAGCGCACCGATATAGAGCGGTGGTGTTTTCTGAGTTCGCAGACACTGCACGTGTAAGTCCCAAGTTTTTTTTTCGATTCCGGCGCGGCNGCCGTTGATGTTGATGTGCATAATGGCAATGGAGCTGGGTTGGTTTGTTCGGGCCGCTGGTGTAAGTGTAGACTGGTTTTGCTGTGAAGGTGGTATTGTTTGGAGGGGAAGTAGGGCGGGGGTATGTGGTGTGGCCGCCTGGGTCGTGTTTGGTGGCCGGGAGCAGCAGGAGGCGACGTAGGCACTGGAGTGGTCGCGTAGCCTTCTCAGCCTCGAACAGCTGCGGAAGTTACACCAGCCCTCGCACCTGTTGCATTGAACAGATGCTGCGTTGGCGCGGATCTGGGTTGCACATACCGTGCATGTCCTGATCCGAATTTGGGGTTGTTGGTTTTGTCTGTGGTGGCTTTCAGGTTGCTGGTGCGGCTGTTGTGTAGTTGCTCGCACTGACGTCCGAGGTTGCAAATACGTAGGGTTAGCTTGCTGAGTGGTGTTGGTGGTTGCTGATTATAGTTGGGTACAGTGCAGCAGGGAGCCAGATAGTTGGGTAAGCGGTCACGTGCGCTGTTTAGGAATGAGCAATTGCGGAAGTGGCACCATCCTTCACAGCCACTGCATTGAACGGACGTGGCGTTGCCATGTATGCGGTTGCTGCATACACAACACAGCCAGACTTGCCTGTTGGTGGTGCTAGGTTCTTGCCGCTCTTGGGTTGCGGGATGTGCATGTGGGTGTGGTTGCGTGCGTTGCCCTCTGGTCTGCGTTTGCATTGCTGTGTAATGATGCATTTGGTGTGATACGTTGAGGTTATGTGTTTGCATTTGCATTGCTGAGTAATGTTGCATTTGATGTGATACGTTGAGGTTATGTGCCTGGCTGTTGGTTGCGCGTTGCGGTGGTTGTTGGCTGGCAGCAGGCTTCGATGAAGTTTGCTTGCCATTCTCTGTGGCTGTTGAGGCCTGAGCACTGTCTGAGACGGCACCATCGATTGCAATTTGTGCAGCGCACCGATATAGAGCGGTGGTGTTTTCTGAGTTCGCAGACACTGCACGTGTAAGTCCCAAGTTTTTTTTTCGATTCCGGCGCGGCCGAGGAGAATTCGGAGCAGAGTTGCCGGAAAGTGCTGCTCCGATGATGAAAAAATTGTGTATTCGGGGGTGTGTGAACGTAGAACCGACCATCGTGAGATCGTTTAATAATTAGTTTTTTTCCCCCGTCATAACATTGAATCAAAAACAATAATAAAAATAATAATTAGTTTTTTGAGTCATTGTTATGACGGGGAATATTAGCTAAGTTATTTCCTTTTTTGGGCCTATATTCGAATTCACGAACGAAAACTCCAAAAAGAACCACTAAGCAGCGCATTAAAATTATCTAAATTTACGTCAATTTTAAATGAAGCAATATTTCTTTCGTATTTAAAATTACTTTTCTGATGCTTAGGTTGACAGTTGTAATTTTTTATGAGATATAAAGCTTTATATCGTCTTCTGTAGTGTCTCTCCAAAACCTAGAGACAAAGATTGACTTCTTTGGCGGAACCACAACTAGTTTCCTTG
>NW_016158479.1:0-1113 GCF_001687245.7 Rhagoletis zephyria
ATTTGTTTCTTTAGTGTTTTATTTACATCATTTTTAAAATAATTGCTTTATTATAAAATTTAAAAAATGGACACANTAGTGTTTTATTTACATCATTTTTAAAATAATTGCTTTATTATAAAATTTAAAAAATGGACACAGTTGAAATATCATTTAGTGATGAGGAAGATGATGTGGAAGCTAATAGATCAGTAGAGTTGGCTAAAGCAAGGAGGGAATGGCGAGATTCGTCAGATCCCTTGGAATTGGAAGCTGAAGTGTATGTACATATGTGAGTTTTATGAATAGAAGTTGCGTTCCCGATGCTTCACGGTTCTTAGGCAAGTTGCCTTTTGTTGATTATAATTTTTTATCTGTAATTCAGACACATACATAGATATGTATATTTCACAATTTTTTACAACTTCCAGTTCAATTGACTTACTTTTTATCCATTATAGTACCACTTTCTTATGTAAATTTTATAAACGCAAACTCCAACGACTAAAAAACAGCAATAAAAGGATGAGCGATTAAAAAGTATTCACAGTCGCTAATTGAGCGCCTAAGCGACACTCGCAATAGCATCGATAATCGATAATCGCTTAATAGTCGTTTATCTACTGCCAGTCGACATTCGCAATAAGGGTGTATATCTCGGGATCCCGAGGGCTTGGTCCCGGGGTTTCGGGACTTCAAAAAGGGCTCGGGACTCCCGGGATTCGGGTACCCGATGATGCCTTAATGTACATACATGAAAACATTGCTGTCCTTAAGTACATACATATGCCCATCAGTACATCAACGATGCCCGTTTTCTTCATCATAAATATATCCATACAAACATATATACATATATTGCTTGATAGCGGCACGGCTGAAATGCGCAATGAGTTCGTTCATACATACATATATATGTATACATATATATATGTATACATACATACGTGCATTCAAACATACATATATACATATTTAGGTACTCGTACCCGTCATGCGTCGCTTTATTTCTTTTTTCCCCTTCCCTATACTACCTACATATATCTTCCTTCTCACTTATGTAACGTTTTCAGTTTTAAAAATTTCACTCTCCATTTTTGCGATACCGCCGCCTAAGAAGTTTCACTTCAATAA
>NW_016158479.1:8278-20415 GCF_001687245.7 Rhagoletis zephyria
AGGCTCTTAGCCAGCAACACTCTCCTCTTCGATGGAAAGAGGAATATCGCAAAGAACTCCATAAACGCTACAAATGGAAATCCCCTCAAAAAGACATCGCCGTCGATGACCTAGTTGTAGTTCGCCATGAAAATCTCCCTCCTAACGAGTGGCGCTTGGGCAGGGTCACAAATATTTATAAAGGCTCCGATAAAAGAATTCGTGTTGCAGACATTCGCACACAAAAGGGATTGATAACGCGACCTATCGTGAAGTTAGTGGTCTTACCAAACTAACCCCTCATATCAATACTTTCCCTTTTTTTGCCGCTTTAGCATCAAGACCATGGAACTAGTTCCCGTAGACCGATCGACACCATCATCGCCACGCGCCTCGCCTCCACCGCCACCGACAGATGCCTCCGCCCAGCGCGCAGCCAGGGAAGGCAGGTCCAAATGTAGAGTTTGCCACCGGTCGCATCCTCTCCGGTATTGCAGGCGATTCTTAGATGCCAACTATGAGCGCCGGCTGCGCCTTGTGCTTCTCCATCGGTATTGCTCGCGATGTTTAGCCCACTCCCACACGGCCAAGAACTGTCTGAGCAACGGGACGTGCCAATATTGTGAGGAAAAGCATCACACCCTGTTGCATGCAAACCACCGTCTTTCTCCCCGACGCCAACTTCCCCTACTTTTAACGCAGCTTTCGGGAACAGTTACCGTTCTACCCACCGTGGCGGTTTACCTACACATCGGGCCTCGGAAATTTTTAGCTCGGGCTCTGATAGACCCTTGCTCGCAAACGAGCAAAGTTTGCCACGCGCTGGTGCACCGGCTCCGCCTAAAGACGGTGCCCGTGGCGAATATCAGCATGTGCGAGCTCCACGTAAGCTCGTCAAATGATGCACATGTGCGATTCTCCTTGCCGGGAGGGTACTGTCGGAGATCGGTAGTGTATCTCCACGACTCAGCCAACGAATTTGTGAGAAATAAGGGATATCTGTATGTTCACTTCCTATAGACTTTAGAAATTCCTTAAACTGGCGATGGTTAAGTCCTTGAGCACGAACTATGTTGATGCTTTTCACTACTACATCCACGACGTTTTTAAAGGGCACTCCTTTCGCACATAAAGCTTCCTGGTGTATAAAGCAATGTACCGCAATAAAATCGCAGTTGAAGTCGGAAGCAAGTTTGGTTTTGAGTCTACCTATGAATCCTTGTTTCAATCCCGTCATCGATTTTGCGCCGTCCGTTGCAACACTGTAAATTTTACTCCAATCTAATTCTTTACTGGAAGCGCAATCGATATATGCCTTTGCCTGTGGTAGTTCCTTTCATGCGTATCGAGTCGAGCAGTTCTTCTGTTATATTAAAGTCATTATCTACTCCACGAATAAATATTACCAGCTGCGAAGTATCTGTTACATCTGTGATCTCATTCAAAGCTAATGAAAATGATATAGAGATGCATATTCAATGTTTCAATTGTATTTCGCAATCCTTGGCCATATCTTGAACTCTTTGTACGATGGTTCGACGCGACAAGCATATTTCCTGGTATTTATGAACCTCCTCTTTTGATAGCGTACCAACGGCTTCCAAAATGCAGGCTTTTATAAACTCTCCGTCAGAAAAGGAATGATTGCCCACAATGATTTTGCGAGTAATAGCGTACCCAACGCGAATTGCGCCGATGCTATCGACAACTATGTCCTTAAGTACAAATAATGTAATAAAACTTTTTAAATTTCAAAATTAGCTAAAAACGTTGTAAACTAAGTTGTCTGCAGAAGTTAATTTTTTGTATAATTCCTTTCTCCCGTCGCCAACGTTCATAATGTCTTTTTATATTAAAAGCTTTACAAAGAAAATGTTTTTTTGCAAATTAAGCTTTGCGAATCTCCTCCACTTTACTGACACAAGTATTTTAAACTCCATTCAGAGTTGAAACTCCTCGATTTTCTTTTTACGGCGTTCGCACTTGCTTCACACTCCGTCGACATTGTTAAAATAAATCGTAATGATGCAAGTTAAAAAACACAACTTGTAATAAAATTTCAACGCAGTAGAACATATTTTTGAACACTGTTACCTGTTTTTATGCAGGCTGTCATATGATCGGTTGCTTTCATTTGTCTCTAGCTTTGCGCTCATTGGTCAAACCTGTTTTGTATACGGTGAAATAACCAGAGCCGCCTTTTGCATTTTAAGGGACTTTTCCACTACTATAGGAGTAGGTATTGTCTGGTATGTATGTAAAATAAGTACAAAAGTAAAATTTTAAGGACCTTTAATTGGGGTTATCCGGAACAGAAGGCGTTACTTATCACTTCGCATAATATTATCTGTTCTATTTCTTATGAACCCACTAAAATTAGTATGGTTTAAGAGTTTCATAGGAAAATCTCCACCTAAATACAACAATGACCACTTAGAAAACAAAAAAATCAATTGTTCGTACGCTGTACGCAAAAGCTATCCTTTGATGGGCAACCGCAAAAATCTTTACGAGTGTGTAAATAATATACATTTGGTGGTCTCAAGGACAAACTCTGAAACGCACTGAAAAAGGATTGTGCAAAAAATCACTACCTGCTACTGTTTTCGCAACTTAATATCGATCATTAAGGAAAAGTACAAAGAATGTTTCTAATGAATAAGGTTACATAGTTTAACCAACAATAATTTTGCTTTCCTTTATGTATGCGTTCATGAACTTTTGCTCACAACGACATTTTCACACTTCTTTTGTTTATGAAATACAAATTGATACCTAAATGTATACATATGTATATGTACATAAAAGCATATATACACATACATTTTCGCTCAAAAGTATTTCATTATCTTAAAAGTACCAAATATCACAAAAAATTTCAACACAATCCCCTTTTGGTGAGTGATTCAGTGTCAAAGTGGTGTTCATTTCTGTGCGCTCTTGCCACTAAAATTGAAGCAATCATACTAGAGTAGCCACAATTTTTTAATTCGGTAATAATCAGCCTCATTGCGAGAGTCGTGCCGAATGCAAGTCGTTTTTCGAGAGTCGAATCGTATCGAAAATTTGGCGTAATTGCCTAAAATTTCCACTCGACTTGTGTATTAAAACGGAAGAACTTGGCAGCACTGCATAGTTTTCGACAATTTTCTTCGTTTACTTATTTCAGCACGACAGTAGACAATGTTAATGTTGTCGAGTCGTACAATTCAGCCTAATTTACGGCTTACGCAATGAGGCTGAATAGGTCTCCTTTGCGACCCAGTTCAGCTATTTACAAATTTTTAAATTAAACTCTCTTTTAAAAAGATATTTTGTACTTTTAAACGTAATTTAATTTACCGGTTAATAAATCACCCAAATAATGCAAAATCTATTTTACAAAAACGTTGAATTCAAAGCTAAATTAATGTTTCAAATATTTATACATATAAACCTGTGTATGAATATTTTACATAAATGTAGATTTCCGTTCAAAATATGCTCGTATGTATTTTCATTATGAATAAAATGACAATGATACATATGTATGTTAAAATATTAACTTACTATTATGCAATATTTATGCAAATTTGGGGTTTGTCACAAAAAAAGAGGAAAAACCTTATCTGTCGCTCGAAAAATCTAAGCTGGGTCGCCGCCAAAAAAATTATCTACATAGAAATAAAAAGAAATGTTCTGAGTTTGGTAATTTTTTAGAGTTTTGGTAAAAAATTAAAAAATTGTGTGGCAACCCTGAGGATGAAACTGAATTAGGCACACTAACACTTGCTCACTTTT
The DNA here is from genome assembly GCF_001687245.7 of Rhagoletis zephyria. NCBI lineage: Eukaryota > Metazoa > Arthropoda > Insecta > Diptera > Tephritidae > Rhagoletis > Rhagoletis zephyria. The sequence goes on from NW_016158479.1 coordinate 12,038, forward strand.
AGCTCGTGCTTGTTTTGGTATTGTCCATCACGGCTCATGTATATGTGATAATTATTTTCGTTTTTGAGAGATGCTGAATTTGCTGTTGACTGTAAAGAGCGAAATACACCACACAAGCGGCTTGTCAAACATTCTTCAAACCTACTTTTCCCATTTCGCCATATACCATGCAAACATGACTCGTTCAAGCAAAGAATTTTAGTTTTCTTCCAGTTCGCAATGCTAAATATTATGGTTTTCTTTCATTTTCCTCTCTTACGTCCTTACTCGGTGAAAATTTCGTTGCGAATGAGGCGATTTTGCTATACACAACGCAAGCGGTTTGATCAAACATCAACATGGCGGCCAGAAAATCAAAAAATTTTGATTTTTGCTCAAATTTCCCTCAAGCGGTTTGTCAAACCTTCAAACACCCCCATACACAGCACAAATGGCTTGAAGCAAAGGGAAATTTCGCTTGGTTTGTCAAACCGCTTGTGTGGTGTATTTCGCTCTTTAGTATTTCCGCAGCTTCTGTGCGATGAAGATCATGAAAGTGGGGATGTATGATGATTGTAATGTATTTTTAACTCCCTCTTCACCCTGAAAACTGCTTTACCTCTTGCGTAGCACTTGCTGGCTCTTTGACTGCTTTAAGAGCCAAAAATCTGCCCATCGCTGAACTACATAATACAAAAGGAGTAATAATATGAAAAATTAATATTTAAGTTCATCTATGTATGTCGTTTCAATTAAGGAGGTATAAGGTATTTTACTATTTCAATTTCAGTATTTCAATGATATGTTTGAGACCAATTGGAGAACTACATTGGAGTTCAAGTTGAGAACTAGCATTTTCTCAACTTGAGAAACAGTCATTTTTTCATACAAAGAAAAATGCCATTTTTGTTGAGAACGCTATGATCCTCCACTTGAAGTACTGTTGAGAAACAACGTTGGAGAATTGAGAAATACCTTAGTTCTCAAATTAACCTCAAGTTGAGCTCAAACCTAAATGTTTGTTGGGTGTATGTATGCGAAACTAATCCCATACTCATGGAGAAAAATGAGAGTTATTGGACAAGGTGGTGTGGCAACTCCCATGCAAATTGATTTTTCTATGCTGCATATCTCTTGAGGTGTTTATTGCAGAGTACTGGAACTTGGCACCGAGATGTGTATACAAATTACTTCCATACTCATGGAGAAAAATTTGCGTTATTCGTAAAGGGGCATGGTACCCCCAGTACAAATTTACTATTTTATACTGCATATCTCTGGAGGTGCTCATGGTAGAGCAGGGTATGTAAAATTAATTCCAAACTCATGGAAGAAAATTATTGTTATAAGAAAAAGGGGCNTATGCGAAACTAATCCCATACTCATGGAGAAAAATGAGAGTTATTGGACAAGGTGGTGTGGCAACTCCCATGCAAATTGATTTTTCTATGCTGCATATCTCTTGAGGTGTTTATTGCAGAGTACTGGAACTTGGCACCGAGATGTGTATACAAATTACTTCCATACTCATGGAGAAAAATTTGCGTTATTCGAAAAGGGGCATGGTACCCCCAGTACAAATTTACTATTTTATACTGCATATCTCTGGAGGTGCTCATGGTAGAGCAGGGTATGTAAAATCAATTCCAAACTCATGGAAGAAAATTATTGTACTGTACAAATTGACTTTTTTTTGCTACATATCCCTGGAAGTGTTTGCTCATGGAAAAAATGTGAGTTATTAAAAAAGGGGCGACATGCCTCACATACATACTAAAACTTGCTTAATACATATCTCGGGAAGGATAGAAAATCGCTGGAAGTATTTTAAATTTGTTATGGAGACTTATTTTATAAGTGCCGTATTGACAGAAAAAATTTCATTTAATGGAAAAGGGAGAGCCGGCTTCGGCCTTATAATCTAAAGCTCTCACGATGCATACATACCTCTTGAGGCATTTAGCTACAGTAATGAGAAGTGGGAGTACTCCCTTATTACTCGTTCTCGAGGAATATGGGATGTTTTTCTACGCGCACACCCTTATTGTCTTTTTAGGAGGATATTCTGAGAGTACTCCCGTATTGCTCCCTTAGGAAGCGGGACGTTATTCCTTTATGTTCTCTCCGCTCGCTCGTTCAGAAAGTAAAAGGGATTACTCGCCCTCCTAGGACATATAGAGTATACAAAATACCACGCTCATGCACAGAAGTATAGGGAGAAATGGGGAGTAATCGTAAACTCGTACCATGATCCCAAGTTCTTCTGGGTCCTGATACATTTTTCCCAAAAACACAAAATTGTTTTGAGCGAGGGAAACTAAGCAAGTAATAACGGGGGATTCTTTTATTGCTCACTTAGGAGATCTCCCATTTGCCTTCTAATCGAGTAATAAAGGCGAACAAAACCGACAAATCTCGCTTATTGCTCACCAATCAGGCCACAGGGAGTACTCTTTTATTACTCACAAACAGAACGAGGACATCCACACGGCAGCGTGGAAGGTGGTTTCATGCGGCGCCGAAGACAACGGTCTCAGGCTAAACCTGGGGATCGATGAGGCGTCGTATGTCAGCATCAAGAGGGCTGGATTCATAATCAACTTCCGCTACAGCTACGTCACGGTGCGGCCATGGCGACATAAGACGACAGGCAGCAAGGAGTCAGAGTCCCAAGACATGCAAGTCGACGAGGCTACTGACTGCACTGCTGCCCCAGCGACCGAGTCGACCACGGCCCTACCGGAAAATCAGTCACTAGAACCAGCCAAGTGCCACTGACTATGTGCGCTCCACACAGGAGCTCCTAGCGGACATAGGCAGGCTCGAACTCGACAGAGGAGACGAGGGTGAGGTACGGCTCTCGGACATCGAGGACGAGCCCCGACTATGAACCAAACAGCGCTAACAGTAGCCCAGGTCAACTTGCATCAAGCGGTGGCCGCCTCGGCGATCATTGCAAGCAGGTTTGTCACGGAGGACCTGGGAATCCTACAGATACAGGAACCGTGGACCTACAGAGGCCAGGTGAGGGGCCTCAATCATAACAAAAATAAGTAATTGAGACCTCTGATGCGAGAGGCCCAGAGCGTGCGTAGTGCTGATTATTATCTCCTCTACTGTGGAGCTTAGTTGTGGACGAACTCCTACAGATACTTACTAACGAGGGCGTCCGTTGCCAAGGGTACGCGGACGACATAGTGATTATCGCTACAGGGAAGTTCGCAAGCACTCTCTGTGACATCGTCCAAAGAGGACTTAACCTTGCAAAAAGGTGGTGCGCAGACGTAGGTTTAAATATCAACCCTTCTAAGACAGCTATAGTCCCCTTCACTAAGAAACGAATTCTCCAGGGGATGAGGAACTTGACCTTGGACGGGGTCGTAATCAGTGTCACCGCAGAGGTTAAGTATCTGGGGCTTACCCTGGACTCCAAGCTTCTGTGGAGGGCCCATGTTGATGCGGTCACCTCTAAGGCCACGAGAGCGATGATGGTGTGCAAACGTCTAGCGGGTAAATCCTGGGGGTGCACTCCGAGGATCCTCAGATGGATGTACACCATAGTGATAGNCTCCGAGGATCCTCAGATGGATGTACACCATGATAGTGAAACCAATAGTGACTTATGGTGCGGTGGCTTGGTATTCCAGGACTAGTATGGGAACGGTGAGGCAGACCCTCTCCAAGATTCAACGTCTGGCATGTGTTTGCATAACGGGAGCAATGCGCACATGCCCGACTGCAGCGCTGGAGGTAATGCTGGAACTCGAGCCACTGCATCTCTCAATTGAACAGGCTGCAAAGCGAACCCTACTTAACTTTGCGAGGGAGGGCTTCGGCAAAGGCAAGGTGTTATCATCTAGGAACAGGGACAAGCTAGGTACCCAGCTCCCCCTGGCTTTGTTCCCCAGGGACGATATTAACAGAGAGGTGGTCTTCAAGAGAAATTTCAGGACCCACTTTTATAACAAGTTGACCTGGTGTACCTCTATTATAGAGAGTCACATACAGGCGAGCACAATACAGTGGTACACTGACGGCTCTAAAACACCCACGGGGATTGGAGCAGGCGTGTACGGCCCTAGGCTGAAGCTTTCTGTGCCCCTGGAAACTTTCCCTAGCATCTTTCAAGCGAAGGTCTACGCCATGTTGTTGTTGTTGTAGCGGCACTACTAAGCCCCGCCTGTTTCGGGTCAACTTTTAATCATTATCGTCAAGCTCAACTAACGGTAGGCCCAGGAAACGAGCTGTTTCGATGGGGTCGGACCAAAGGGAGTGAGGTGTTAGTTGAGTCGGCATCAGTATGTGCGCTGAAAGAACTGTAAGAAACTATAGGAACGAAAGGATATTTATACTAAGTGATAGCCAGGAGGCACTTTGGGCCCTCTCATCATTCGAGATCAAGTCCTTGGTTTGGGAGTGTGTCGAGAGGCTCAATGCTCTGGTGGAGGTCAACGATATCCAACTAATGTGAGTACCAGGGCACATGGGGGTTGCAGGAAATGAGGAAGCTGATCATCTGGCCAGAACGGCCGCTTCCTCGACCCCGATAGGACCTGAGCCCTTTCTGGCAGTGGAACCCAACACCATAAAGGAAATGCTCAGAAGGGACAACAGCAAACTGAGGCAGCTACACTGGCTTGGCACCATGGGCCAACGTCAGGCGAAAAGCTTATTAGGAGGTTACAATCTGTCAAGATACAGGCTTCTCATGTATCTCCAAAAAGAGAAACTAAGAATTATTACAGGTTTTATGACGGGCCACTGTAGGCTCAGAGGGCACCTGCATAAACTAGGTATCTAGCCCAGCGACCTGTGTCGCTTTTGCGATGCAGCCAAGGAGACTCCTCTACACCTCCTTATGGAGTGTGAAGCCGTTGCACGCAGGAGGTATAGGAGCATAAGGCACGTCTGGCCAAGAGAGGAGCACATACACTCACTGTCCCCGGGGTCTATTATGAAATTTATACACTCTGGGGCTGGTTGATGTGTTGTCATGAGCTAGGGGTACAATGGACCTACTGGTCGCAGTGCCATACCCAACCAACTATCTATCTATCTATCTACTCACAAAAGTATATCTCCCTTCAAGATATATTGGGATATAATAAAATTTTGAGCAGCCCTGGTTTACATAAACAGCCCGACCAAGGGCTGTTGTTGCGGCGATCTAACCCCGTTTAGGTCGGCGAAGTATCTCAGAAGTTGTTCGTCCATTGGGCTACATTTGCTACGTATTTATTCGTCTGCTCAGGGCTGGCATCGAGTCAAACCCAGGGCCAGAAACCTACACCTGCTGTGTATGCCAGAGACGATTACACCACAACCCCACCTCAGTCAAGTGCAATGCATGAGAGGGGTGGAGTCACCTCAGAATCTGCTCAGGACTACGGACACATCGGCAGTGGACCACATCGTTTTTGGCCCCCTGATGCTCAAACAGAGCAGNCTTGGCACCATGGGCCAACGTCAGGCGAAAAGCTTATTAGGAGGTTACAATCTGTCAAGATACAGGCTTCTCATGTATCTCCAAAAAGAGAAACTAAGAATTATTACAGGTTTTATGACGGGCCACTGTAGGCTCAGAGGGCACCTGCATAAACTAGGTATCTAGCCCAGCGACCTGTGTCGCTTTTGCGATGCAGCCAAGGAGACTCCTCTACACCTCCTTATGGAGTGTGAAGCCGTTGCACGCAGGAGGTATAGGAGCATAAGGCACGTCTGGCCAAGAGAGGAGCACATACACTCACTGTCCCCGGGGTCTATTATGAAATTTATACACTCTGGGGCTGGTTGATGTGTTGTCATGAGCTAGGGGTACAATGGACCTACTGGTCGCAGTGCCATACCCAACCAACTATCTATCTATCTATCTACTCACAAAAGTATATCTCCCTTCAAGATATATTGGGATATAATAAAATTTTGAGCAGCCCTGGTTTACATAAACAGCCCGACCAAGGGCTGTTGTTGCGGCGATCTAACCCCGTTTAGGTCGGCGAAGTATCTCAGAAGTTGTTCGTCCATTGGGCTACATTTGCTACGTATTTATTCGTCTGCTCAGGGCTGGCATCGAGTCAAACCCAGGGCCAGAAACCTACACCTGCTGTGTATGCCAGAGACGATTACACCACAACCCCACCTCAGTCAAGTGCAATGCATGANTTTTACTTATGAAAGAACATCCCAATACTCTGTTGGCACGATCTCTGAGAACAAAATCATAGAGCTGTTTATAGTTTTTAATATATTTTAAATAGATTTGGATCACAAAATTTTTTAAATATATGGTATGTCAAAATATATTCGAAAGACTACACTTGAACTCTCTTAAACGTTTTCTGCTCCTGGCCAGTTTTCGAAGCGCTCATCCTCTGACGAATCGTTGAACCATAACTCGCTTGTACTAACTTTAAGCACTTATAAACTCGCTTTCTTTTTTATTTCATTTTAATTTGCACAAATTTACATATGTACATATGTATAAGCTCACTTTTTAGTTAGCTCGATATGTAAACAAAGCTTCTCAACGGTGAGAAATATACTATTGCGAACAACATACACGAGCGAAATTGATAATGGCGCTATTCTTCATCGAATGAGCACCATAATACCAAATTAAAATTCGTTCGATCAGGTCTTTGAACCACAGTCGAAGATCGAATGCAACTCACAATAGGGGCCTGTACAAAGTTACTCCGAGCATTTTCAGATTATTCACCGTAGGAATTGGCGTATCATCAACGTGAATACCCAGCGGTAGTCTGACCCTCCTTCGTCCAGGTGGTAAACATGATAGCTGAGGATTTTGTAGGGGAGATGGTTAGGCTCCTAGCAATGAAGAAGAAAGCTCGGCATTCCCACGACATCCGGTTCTAGGTACCGGAATGACTCGGGTTTACCCGACCAAGGGCTGTTGTTTCGGCGATCTATCCCTGTTTAGGTCGGCGAAGTATCTCATCGTCGTTTGTGGCCCCCTGCTGCTCAAATCCTCCACGGCTAACCCCAGTCTACCTGAGCAGCTCCACACAAACACCACAGCACAACAACATAACGACACAATAGACCACACCACAACCACGACAGACCACATAACATACACAACCGCACCACCACCCACACGCCGCCGCCAACAACTCCTGGTTCCTCCTACAATCTGCACGGTATGTCAGACCAGAATATTACGTAATGTGACATCAGTCAAGTGCAACACCTGCCCTGACTTTAGGGCATGTTCAGGTCTGCGCACCACGCCAGATTGGACGAGGAACTTCGAGGGCCCGTGATGCGCTGCTCGGTCGCAAACCCCAACTGCGACGCCAACCACTACCACCACAGGGCGGCAACCTCCACAGCAGACACAGCCAATGGCGGCAAGGCCACACGCATCCCTCACACCCCGCATAACTACACGTCTCCCGAACCACATGAAGCTCCTTCAATTTAACTGTAACGGACTTCGGAGCAAGATCGAGGAGATAACCGTCTTCAAGAGACGAAGTTGCACAGCAATTCAACATTGTTTAATTGTGCCAGGAACAACGAGCACCGTCGAGATCGCGAGCGAGATAATGGTGGTGGCTTAGCGTTCATCACGCACCACACCCTGCACTATCGTCTTATTGAAGCAGACATCGACCGCAGGGATACCACCCTAGAATGTCAGGGCATTGCTATCCGGTCAGACGATGTTGAGCTAGAAATATTTAATGTGTACACACCCCCTGTCACTTGCTGCCCGGCAGGATATCACCCTGATATAGGTGCGCTCCTCAGAGGTGAAAACCGTATGGTAGTAGGTGACTTTAATGAGCACTACGGTCTTTGGCACTCAAGCCTGTCAAACGATCGTAGGGGAACAGACTTGGCTGAGTAGTTAGACGATTCGACATTCTGCACAATGAACGACGACGCACCCACCAGGATTATGGGCAGCTGCTGCAGCTCGCCAGACATAACAATAGTCAGCGCTGGTCTGATAAACAGCGTATCATGTCGGCCCGTCCAAACTTCCCTGCTGAAGCGGCTGTTCTAGCCGATGAGCGTGACAGCCTTCGTCAGGCCGATCCCGGAAATCCCCGTATCAGGGATGTCAAGGCGGACGTACAACTCTCTCTCGCTCTTCCTAAACTATGTATTTATCAATATTATTGTGGCTTATTAACATGCCTGCCTGAAACTATACAATAAAGCAAATAAGCAAATGGATGTATAGAATTGACAACAACAACCACGCTGTCGAGTTTAAATAGCGGCAAATAAGCTGCACTTGATAGTAGTTGGTTGAATAAGGAAAATGAATTAGCAACAAGAGTTTACGGGATGTACATAGCTCAGTGGTTAACGCTTCTGACTTTGAACATCGAATTCGCAGGTTCGATCCCTGCTGAAGTCTAGAAAAA
>NW_016158479.1:20440-33427 GCF_001687245.7 Rhagoletis zephyria
ATTATCGCTACAGGGAAGTTCGCAAGCACTCTCTGTGACATCGTCCAAAGAGGACTTAACCTTGCAAAAAGGTGGTGCGCAGACGTAGGTTTAAATATCAACCCTTCTAAGACAGCTATAGTCCCCTTCACTAAGAAACGAATTCTCCAGGGGATGAGGAACTTGACCTTGGACGGGGTCGTAATCAGTGTCGCCGCAGAGGTTAAGTATCTGGGGCTTACCCTGGACTCCAAGCTTCTGTGGAGGGCCCATGTTGATGCGGTCACCTCTAAGGCCACGAGAGCGATGATGGTGTGCAAACGTCTAGCGGGTAAATCCTGGGGGTGCACTCCGAGGATCCTCAGATGGATGTACACCATTGATGATAGTGAAACCAATAGTGACTTATGGTGCGGTGGCTTGGTATTCCAGGACTAGTATGGGAACGGTGAGGCAGACCCTCTCCAAGATTCAACGTCTGGCATGTGTTTGCATAACGGGAGCAATGCGCACATGCCCGACTGCAGCGCTGGAGGTAATGCTGGAACTCGAGCCACTGCATCTCTCAATTGAACAGGCTGCAAAGCGAACCCTACTTAACTTTGCGAGGGAGGGCTTCGGCAAAGGCAAGGTGTTATCATCTAGGAACAGGGACAAGCTAGGTACCCAGCTCCCCCTGGCTTTGTTCCCCAGGGACGATATTAACAGAGAGGTGGTCTTCAAGAGAAATTTCAGGACCCACTTTTATAACAAGTTGACCTGGTGTACCTCTATTATAGAGAGTCAACATACAGGCGAGCACAATACAGTGGTACACTGACGGCTCTAAAACACCCACGGGGATTGGAGCAGGCGTGTACGGCCCTAGGCTGAAGCTTTCTGTGCCCCTGGAAACTTTCCCTAGCATCTTTCAAGCGAAGGTCTACGCCATGTTGTTGTTGTTGTAGCGGCACTACTAAGCCCCTCCTGTTTCGGGTCAACTTTTAATCATTATCGTCAAGCTCAACTAACGGTAGGCCCAGGAAACGAGCTGTTTCGATGGGGTCGGACCAAAGGGAGTGAGGTGTTAGTTGAGTCGGCATCAGTATGTGCGCTGAAAGAACTGTAAGAAACTATAGGAACGAAAGGATATTTATACTAAGTGATAGCCAGGAGGCACTTTGGGCCCTCTCATCATTCGAGATCAAGTCCTTGGTTTGGGAGTGTGTCGAGAGGCTCAATGCTCTGGTGGAGGTCAACGATATCCAACTAATGTGAGTACCAGGGCACATGGGGGTTGCAGGAAATGAGGAAGCTGATCATCTGGCCAGAACGGCCGCTTCCTCGACCCCGATAGGACCTGAGCCCTTTCTGGCAGTGGAACCCAACACCATAAAGGAAATGCTCAGAAGGGACAACAGCAAACTGAGGCAGCTACACTGGCTTGGCACCATGGGCCAACGTCAGGCGAAAAGCTTATTAGGAGGTTACAATCTGTCAAGATACAGGCTTCTCATGTATCTCCAAAAAGAGAAACTAAGAATTATTACAGGTTTTATGACGGGCCACTGTAGGCTCAGAGGGCACCTGCATAAACTAGGTATCTAGCCCAGCGACCTGTGTCGCTTTTGCGATGCAGCCAAGGAGACTCCTCTACACCTCCTTATGGAGTGTGAAGCCGTTGCACGCAGGAGGTATAGGAGCATAAGGCACGTCTGGCCAAGAGAGGAGCACATACACTCACTGTCCCCGGGGTCTATTATGAAATTTATACACTCTGGGGCTGGTTGATGTGTTGTCATGAGCTAGGGGTACAATGGACCTACTGGTCGCAGTGCCATACCCAACCAACTATCTATCTATCTATCTACTCACAAAAGTATATCTCCCTTCAAGATATATTGGGATATAATAAAATTTTGAGCAGCCCTGGTTTACATAAACAGCCCGACCAAGGGCTGTTGTTGCGGCGATCTAACCCCGTTTAGGTCGGCGAAGTATCTCAGAAGTTGTTCGTCCATTGGGCTACATTTGCTACGTATTTATTCGTCTGCTCAGGGCTGGCATCGAGTCAAACCCAGGGCCAGAAACCTACACCTGCTGTGTATGCCAGAGACGATTACACCACAACCCCACCTCAGTCAAGTGCAATGCATGAGAGGGGTGGAGTCACCTCAGAATCTGCTCAGGACTACGGACACATCGGCAGTGGACCACATCGTTTTTGGCCCCCTGATGCTCAAACAGAGCAGCTCCACGGCTAACCCCAGTCCACCTGAGCAGCTCAACACAAACACCACAGCACCACAACATAACAACACAATAGACCACACCACAACCACGACAGACCACATAACATACACAACCGCACCACCACCCACACGCCGCCGCCAACAACTCCTGGTTCCTCCTACAATCTGCACGGTATGTCAGACCAGAATATTACGTAATGTGACATCAGTCAAGTGCAACACCTGCCCTGACTTTAGGGCATGTTCAGGTCTGCGCACCACGCCAGATTGGACGAGGAACTTCGAGGGCCCGTGATGCGCTGCTCGGTCGCAAACCCCAACTGCGACGCCAACCACTACCACCACAGGGCGGCAACCTCCACAGCAGACACAGCCAATGGCGGCAAGGCCACACGCATCCCTCACACCCCGCATAACTACACGTCTCCCGAACCACATGAAGCTCCTTCAATTTAACTGTAACGGACTTCGGAGCAAGATCGAGGAGATAACCGTCTTCAAGAGACGAAGTTGCACAGCAATTCAACATTGTTTAATTGTGCCAGGAACAACGAGCACCGTCGAGATCGCGAGCGAGATAATGGTGGTGGCTTAGCGTTCATCACGCACCACACCCTGCACTATCGTCTTATTGAAGCAGACATCGACCGCAGGGATACCACCCTAGAATGTCAGGGCATTGCTATCCGGTCAGACGATGTTGAGCTAGAAATATTTAATGTGTACACACCCCCTGTCACTTGCTGCCCGGCAGGATATCACCCTGATATAGGTGCGCTCCTCAGAGGTGAAAACCGTATGGTAGTAGGTGACTTTAATGAGCACTACGGTCTTTGGCACTCAAGCCTGTCAAACGATCGTAGGGGAACAGACTTGGCTGAGTAGTTAGACGATTCGACATTCTGCACAATGAACGACGACGCACCCACCAGGATTATGGGCAGCTGCTGCAGCTCGCCAGACATAACAATAGTCAGCGCTGGTCTGATAAACAGCGTATCATGTCGGCCCGTCCAAACTTCCCTGCTGAAGCGGCTGTTCTAGCCGATGAGCGTGACAGCCTTCGTCAGGCCGATCCCGGAAATCCCCGTATCAGGGATGTCAAGGCGGACGTACAACTCTCTCTCGCTCTTCCTAAACTATGTATTTATCAATATTATTGTGGCTTATTAACATGCCTGCCTGAAACTATACAATAAAGCAAATAAGCAAATGGATGTATAGAATTGACAACAACAACCACGCTGTCGAGTTTAAATAGCGGCAAATAAGCTGCACTTGATAGTAGTTGGTTGAATAAGGAAAATGAATTAGCAACAAGAGTTTACGGGGTGTACATAGCTCAGTGGTTAACGCTTCTGACTTTGAACATCGATTACGCAGGTTCGATCCCTGCTAGAAAAAGAAGTCTGATGAGGAGATGTGGTGATCTCCGAAATAGCTGCTATAACTTCTACCGCTTAGACTTTGTTGCTTTTTCAATTTCTGCTAATAAACAATCGTAGTACAAAGCTCAAAAAATATTAAAAATAAAATGTTAATAAGCCACAATTAACATTAACAAATACAAGTAATTTTTAAGCAAAAAACAAAACCGACTTCAATTCTCATTTAAAAATTTAAGAGTACCGTTAATTACTTTATGATCCAATAATCGGATCTAAACCAAATTACTATGGGACCACCTCTTCGGTACCACCTTTCCTTTAAAAAAAGAACTATGGAAATCGGTTAACATGGACACCTCTCCTCAACAGTCCCTCTAAACAACGGAACCCCACAAGGATCACCCTTGTCCGCTTTTCTATTTATAACAGCTTTCGATGAAATCGTCACACTTACAAATAACCCGGGTAGAATAGAATGCCAACTCTATGCTGACGACGTTATTTTTTTTACAAAGACTGCTAACTCAAATGACGTAAAATTACTTTTCGACGAAATATTATCAAAACTAACCACCTGGTCCATTTCCTCTGGTACAACAATATCCTATGCAAAAACGAAATTCCTACATGTTTGTAGAAAACACTTTTGTTCCATACCTACTGTTTACAGCAACAACATTAACTCTGTGCAAGAACTCAAAGTTCTGGGCCTGATCATCGACTCCAAGTATAGCTTCAAGTCGCACTACCTTCACTTAAGAGATCGTTTGATTAGCAGTTTAAACATCATCAAATATCTGTCATCAAAAAAAGCCTGATGCATCCATCCACCCTGTTAAACGTGACCAAAGCGCTGATCTTATCCAAGATTGACTACGCCTTGCCAATATATGCCAACGGCGCAGCATCTACAATAAAGAAGATCTCCACACCGTATCATGCCGCTATACGCAGGTCAATTCGAGCATTCCCAACAACTCCACTAAGAAACCTATACGCTGAAACCGGCTTACCTACGATACTAGATAGGAAAATTGATAACACCCGACGTCTTCTCATAAAGCTGTTATATACCTCCAACACTATCCTCTCTGATGATGTCAAAAATGCCTTACGGAAGAAACGAAATCCTAGGATAACGCCAGCCATAACTCGTAGTTTGGGATTTGCAAAACAGCTAGGAATACCAGTGAAAGGAAAGCGAACAGAATCGGAAACGCACCCACAATGGTACATTAACAAAATTTCGCCAATCATCAAAACTCTCCAACTACGCAAAGCGGATACTCCGAAGGAGCAATACATATCACTCTTTGCTATGGAAAAAGGAAATTATTCTAAGCTCGGATGGTCTTTCATATACACCGATGGGTCGAAGACGCCACACAACACATCATTTGCAGTCACTTCGCAATGCGGACATCTGATAAAACACGGTCTCCTTCACAACTCCAGTTCAGTGTTCACAGCAGAGAAGGTAGCTGTACTTGAAGCAACAAAGCATGCCCACCATAATAAAGGCCGTAAAATTCTTATGAACTCAAACAAAATCAAACTGATGTGGATACCCGGTCATGCAGGAATTCCGGGCAATGAACTCGCAGACCGCGCAGCAAAAAACGTCGCCAGAACACCCTGCTTCATGCATTACTGTATATCTAGTAGAGACATTCTGTCTGAAATCGCGAAACTACGACGCATATCACTAGTTAATAGCTGGAGTAATTACAGTCACCACTACTCGGCCACCAATCCCGCCAGAAGTAAACCAACCTACGAGCCGGACATATTGCTGTGCATCCTGAAACCATATACCCGCCTTCGTCTCGGTCATACTATCATCACACACCAGCATCTTTTAAAACGCACTCTTCCTAACAACTGTCCATTCTGTGAAGTACACGCATCAGTAAAACACATTCTTACTTGTCCAGCCACATCCGCACGCCGTCAGGAGATCTTAGGACCCACGGATCCTCTTAATCTACTGAAAGAACCCTCCAAAGTCAACATGCAAGCAATATATAAATATATAAAATCAGTAGACCTATTAAGGCTAATCTAACAATCATCCACTTATAGCCGCATTATAAACTCAAGGACAGCCGATGGCCTTTGAAGCTAGAGCTGCGTGACCAACTGTTTTTCATGTTGCACTGTAGCACTGAAAATCTGTTCAACAAATAATAATAATAATGGTCCAATGTTATGCGGTAACACACATAAAAAAAATATGTTCCGACGAATTGATAACCCTCCTTTCTTTAAGTCGGTTTAAAATAAATAAATAAATATACATATGTAAGTACTTAAAAAATTAAATACATATTCATAATGGAATACGTACGTAAATAATATAATTTGGATATGTATGCAAACTTAATGATGTATGCGCACTTCTGCACGGTCGTGAGAACAGTCGGGTATACGTAACCGGAACACAGGGTGCAAAGTTGTAGATCATTTCATTAACAAGTAATTTTTAGCAAAAAAAAACCGACTTAAAAAAATATATATATATCTATATATTTTATGATCCAATGATCGGATCTAAACCAAATTAGTATGGGACCACCTCTGAGACACTACCTTTCCGTTGCAAAAATAATTATTGAAATCGGTTGACGTGGTGCAAAGTTATGCGGTAACATACATAAAAAAAAAAAACATATTCCGACGAACTGATAACCTCCTCCTTTTTTGGAAGTCGGTTAAAAAAAGGTGTAAGCGCCAAAAAATTATTATTAAAACGGATATGCCTTCATTTGATAGGTTTTATACCTGTACCGTTAATCCAATTACTGCTATTAGTAACTTAGTTATATCTAGGGCTAGGAATCTCAAACAAGTGCAAGTTTTTATTGGGCATCTTTAAGAGGAAATGGTTGTTATCTTTACGAATCATGAAATTTCCTATAATATGCATGGCATTCAGTCGGTTGTGGATATTTTTTGGATATTTTGTAAAAAATTCCGGTTTTTGCATATGTATTGCGCATATTTCAGTATATTTTACAATAAATTCATGTAGGTTTTGCATATTTTTGCTTTGTTTGACTCAAAACGATTAACTTCAGTGCAACATCTGTTGAAAAAAAAATACGTATAACTTTTCCCAAATATTAATCGGAACGACTGTATGTTTCTATTTGCACAACATTGTAATTCTCTGCTTGATTATAGGCTAATTTTATAAATAAATATGTATTATCTTTTAAAATGAATTGTTTTCGTTCTTTTCTTGTTAAAATTACATGTATTATTTACTTTTGTACCGCCAATAAAATATTAGGAAAATATTTTTAATTGGATATTTTACTTTATAGCCCATATTTTTAAATTTCAAGTTCACATATTTTCGATTTTTTAGTGCATGAAATTCTTAGCCCCAGTTATAGCTATAGAAATTATTCATTTTTGTGTATGAATTAACAAATTCTTTGAATGATCAATAGAAAAACTTTAATACATACCAAATTTCATTAAATGTTTTATCATGCTGAACAAGCCGTAATACTGTATCCAATCTATCGGAAACTTTTGCGATTTTGCTTACCGGTTCGTTCGTTGGTATATCGGTTTTATCATCAATGTGCCAAAATAACTTTAAATTATGCATAAACCGTATAATTTCTGCTAAATTTAAAACTAATTCTACATACCACATATACAACAACACTAGCCATTTCAACGAAGTGATCCATACAATTTTCCAGGCCAGGTTGATTTGGACGTTGTAATCCCATTTTGCGTTCTCGGATTTCCAAATCTATTATTGACTTCAGTTTGTTTAAAGTTTTTGGCCAACTTTCTTTTAATGAAATTTGCATTGTTTTAAAATTGCCAGTATTAATATGCGGATATATGGCATGTATAGAGGAGTACATTGAAAGATAATATATTTCCTATAAGACAATTGCATTTAAAGGTTTTTAATAATTTTCAAAAGTTATAATAGAGCGAGATACTAACTTTTACTTCTGCTTTCAGTTTTAGATTATAAACATCACACAAAACTGGTACAATATCTTGCAACGATTCACACACTGTATGATGGTAATCAATGGATAGCTGAGGAGAGAACAAGAATTTGAGAGCGCTTAAAAAAACGTTTATAGTTTCAGGTTTACCTGGGATATGAAAAAATAGTACAGTTTTATAACATCCGTTTTCTTCCGGTCATCATTTGCTCTTCTTGCAAAGGGCAAAATTTCCGGCAAATAGTCTATAATTTCGTCTTGAATATGAACATACTGAACAGCCAGTTCAATAGTTTTAACAATGCAGCTCAAAATCTCAAACTGCAAAATCTCATCACCCGGAATAGTTAACTCAAACAAGTTCGAAAGTATATCTGCGAAAGATAAGCAAGTGGATTGGGTAATGTTGTAAGTACATAATATGTACAAATTTATATGAATAAAATTGAGTTACATACTACTATATTCATCCACTTTTAATTCACGAACGTATAAAGGGCATTTATAAATTCCTCGTTCAAGAATCTGAATAAACAAGCTACCAAAAATTTTCACAGCGCTTGTTGTGCCAAAGCCATTACAAAATGCATGGTAAATTGCAGACTTCGTCAAGATGTTATTTGAATCTACAAATTATAAACCAATGATTAGCTTCTGAGGATGAAATCAAACAGACCTTACTTTCCAAATTGTAATCGATTAATTTATTTATAACTGAACGGTAAACGTGATTTTTATTTAGCAGGGCTTGTATACTCTTTTGATCCTTCAACTCCACGACTTTGGCTGCATGCTGTACAAGTATTTTTGTGATTTAAATTTATGATGAAAACTCAAATCCATACCTTAAGCACCGCATCAACAACACTAGAGAATACCTCATTCCAAGTTATATCTTCTGTATGTTTACCACGAGCCCGCTGAATCAGCTCGTCCTTGGAACTCACCAGTATAGTCTCCAAACGCTCGGCCGCCTTGTTTCGTGTTGGAGGCTTATCAGAACGGAGCTCAGCACACAATGTTGCAATTTGTTGCATTTGGGAGGACATATTGATTAAAGCAACTACCAATCATAATAACACAAATCCGGTGCAAATATTACAAGATCGCAGTATATTTTGCAAAGAAAATTGCTCAACTGAGATGCCCGCCCGTTCAAATTTAATACATTCGCGAGGGATGCCAAGTGCTTTGGAATTAAATGTTTCTAAACAGTGCCAGATCGGAAAATTAATCGTTACTGAATTGCCGCATATTCCGATTGCAAGAATGAGAGCTAGGAATGTTCCAAGAATGACAGAATACAAGATTGCGCCGCCCTGGGCGTTGACATTTGTGTACCACAAGTAAACAAAGAATAGAGCGAAAAGAAGAACGAGTTGAAACTGCCAAAGCAGTTCACTTTACTGCGAAAAACGTGTTTTAATTTGCTAAATGCGAAAATATTGCATTTTTCACCTAATCTATTAGAGAACAGTGAACATTGTAGTGCACTCCATTGCTTTGCAATTGAGGCTGCTTCAGCAAACGTTTTAGTGCACTCCATTGCTTTGCAATTAAGGCTGCTGCAGAAAACTGCGGCAGCATCTCAGCGGGATTGATTGGTTAACTTGCTAATGGAGGCTGCTTGGAGCAGAAGCAAAATCATTGTGAGGAAATGCTGTTAATTGCACATTGGCGCGATTCTGTCGTTGCGAATCCGCAAGCCCAAAAATTACAACAATGCTACCCATACATTTTAATGCGCTAGCGCACACTTGCACGATTCCGTCGCTGCGAATTTTTCGAACGCGGCTTGCAGCGTTTTGAAGGCGTCAAAGAAGAAGAAGAAAGGTGTCACAGCAATAAAGGCAAAGAAAAAAAAACGTGTAATGTACAAAAACTAATAAAAACGTTCGTAATAATAGTATTTTGTACGATTTGGGCACGCCGAGTGCGAAAATACACGAAATAAAGGGAAAATTGAGTGAATTGTACATCGGAAATCGACGCGAAAAAATCGCTCAAGTGTGCGCACGTTTGCGGATTCGAAGTTAACAGCCGAATTCGCAACGTATTCGCAACGACAGAATCGCGCCAATGTGCGCTTCGCTTAAAGCTAAAATTAGTCAAGAACGTAAACTTACCGGTACGTAAAGCCGAGTCAGCTGACACGATCTGTCTTACCAAAGCGCCATGTAAATGAAAACTCAACACCGCAGAATTTTTCTGTAGTTGTAGCCCGTAGCGCAGAAATCTGCGGAATTTAGATTTTTCCGTGTCAGCTGATTTCTCCTTCTTTAGATGGTTGCCACTTCGTCAGTTTTACAGATGGTAAAAAAGTTATAAGTTCCTATTCAAAATATGTTTAAAATATTTGAAATTTACTATTGAATAAGGTTTTTGTTGAAAACTAAGTAGTTTATATTTAGCTAAAATCTATAATAGCACGAAAAATTGTAGTTGAAAGGGTAAGTTTATGAAAAGGCATTGATGAGTGGCAACAGTGTAGTAAGCAACACTGAGGGCTCCAGTAATCGACAAAATTCTGCGTATACAGACTGCGTTTAAAGCTGAAACGTAAGTATACGTTCTGCGTTCTCGCCTAATTTCAGCTTAAGAAAGTATCGATATCATAAATCATACTGTTACGATTATCCTTGAAACCTTGAGGGATTTCCCAAATATACTACGGCTCGTATCGCTGGATTGTTAAATAAATGCTAGCGATGACCAAATTGTAGTTCAACTAACTTTATTGTACAACAAACAATTTACAATACTCGCCAATACCGTAAAAACACTTTAAAATACTCGTTAAAGCAATAACAACGCTTTACTAAACTTGTTAACACAATTAAACTTATAGCTTGCTTATTCGCAACTCACTTCTCTGCTCACTTTACTTGTAGCTTGCTGACTTGTAACTCAATGACTCCGCTGTGTGGTGGCTCTTATATACCTGCGCTCGCACTCATGGCAACTCTAGAATGTTCTGAAGTTAATCGCTCATTCTCTTTCTCTCGCTGTTCCCAGTGTTCATCCAACTTGACGTTTCTCTTTGTGGAACATTCTACTTCATTCCTCGAACATTCTGCTTATTTCTCGTTGTTCACTTTGTGTTGCCGCAGTATTCGCCACACTGCCCTCCACCTAAGTCTGATCGTCCCGATCAGACACACTTGCTGTTCCAAACGCTGCAAGCCTTTCCAAGTGGACTACCTTCATCTTGTTTCTTTGTCTCCCAACGGATCCGATACACTACGTCATTTAGCCGTTTTACGACCTTATACGGACCTTCCCAGTTGCATTGTAGTTTTGGGGACAAACCTTTCTTCCGTTGTGGATTGTACAGCAACACCAAATCTCCTTCCTGGAAACCCTCGGAATTCATCGCCTTATCATACCTGGCTTTCATCTTGTCACTCATAATTTGCGTGCGCTGTCTCACAAGAGCATGTATCTCTCTCAGCTCCACTTCCAGGATGTTTGACCTCTCTTTTCCAATTCTTCTAGCATCACCAGTTACCCCAAACTTCAGGTCACTAGGCAAACGGAGCTCACTGCCGAATATTACCCTTGCAGGAGTTTTACCCGTTGTTTCATGCACTGCTGACCGGTATCCCATCAGGAACAAGGGTATGCGGACATCCCAATCTTTTTGATTCTTATCCACGACCTTCCGCAAATGCTCTTCCAGGGTTCGGTTGAACCGTTCCACCATGCCATCTGATTGGGGACGAAGAGCCGTTGTTCGAGTTTTCCGGATACCCAGTATCTGGCACATCTCTTGGAACACCGCCGATTTAAAATTTCTTCCCTGGTCAGAGTGCAGCTCTATAGGTACCGTATCTCGCAACCCAATTGTAGGTGAATACCTCCGCTACTGTTTTAGCTTCCTGGTTTGTAATCGGGAATACCTCCGGCCATTTGCTAAAGTAGTCCATAACCACAAGGACATATTTGTTTCCCTGTGCGCTCATAGGAAATGGACCGGCTACATCCATGGCAATCCGCTCGAATGGTCCACCTGAATTATACTGCTTCATCTGGCCATGACTTCTGGATTTCGGGCCTTTAGCTGCAATACACTCCGCGCAGTTAGCAACCAACCCAATAGAACCTCTGCTTGATCTTCTCCAGGGTCTTCGTGATTCCCAAGTGCCCTCCACTAGGAGCATTGTGGAATTCCTTGAGAACGTCCGGAATTCTTACCCTTGGAACTACTATTAGGTTGCGGGAGCACTGCCATCTTCACTTTCCCATACCCTGTGCAAACAGCCAGATATCAACTTTAAGCTTTTCCATTGTGCCCAGTATGCCTTTGCGATTGGGCTTTCCGTTGCCATTTGCTCCTTACTTGACCTCCAGTCCATGCATCAAAATCTCCAGATCTGGATCTTCCTGATGACACTTTCGTAGCTGTTCTTCCTTCCACTCTTCCGCTGGTGTTATTGTCGTTAGCCGGACGTCTATAATGCCTTCTTTGCCCTCAGCTTTTGAGCTGTGTTTTCATTCCAGGCCACATGGTCGACGGGACATGGCATCAGCATTTCCATGGACACTTCCCTCGCGGTGCTCAATAGCGAAGTCATAACTTTGCAGTCTCTCAATCCACCGAGCTTGTGGTCCTTCTGGATTCTTAAACTGTAGTAGCCACTTCAACGCTGCATGGTCCGTTCGAACTCGGAAACGTTGCCCATAGAGGTACTTGTGGAAATGTTTGACGCACTCCACCAACGCTAGAAGTTCTCTCCGAGTTACGCAGTAGTTCCTCTATGTTTTTCCAATCGACCGGCTATAGTAGGCAACTACCTTCTCCTGCCCATCAATTACCACTAGCATCCGTATCCAAAATAAACATTGCACGTGGAACGGGATACGCTAGCATAGGTGCAGTGCATAGTCGTTCCTTCAGAGCTTGGAAAGCCTCCTCCTGCTCCTTGTTTCACTCGAAGGCTCTATTTTTCCTAGTGAGCTCGTGGAGGCTATTTGCAACGCTGGCGAAATTCGGAACAAATCGGCGGTAGTAGGTGCATAGCCCAAGAAAACTTCGTAGTTCGTGCAGGTTCCTAGGTCTTGGCCAATCCTTTACTGCTTCTATCTTTTCCTTCGCAGTACAGACGCCCTCCGTTGTCACCTTGTGTCCTAAGTAGTTCACCTCCTTCTTGAACAGTGAGCACTTTTTAGGACTTAGCTTCTGACCAGCGCCAGCTATCCCCTGGAAAACTTCTTCGAAATTATTCAGGTGTTCCTCAAAACTTTTACCCAATACAATAATGTCGTATAGATACACCATGCAGGTTTTCCAATGCAGTCCCTTAAGCACATGGTCCATAAGCCTTTCAAAAGTGGCAGGAGCGTTGCATAATCCAAAGGGCATCACCGTGAATTGCCACAGACCGTCTCCAACGCTGAAAGCTGTCTTCT
>NW_016158479.1:33437-48965 GCF_001687245.7 Rhagoletis zephyria
AGCTGTCCTTTTTCGTCACATCGTTTAGTTTCCGGTAGTCTACGCAGAACCGCATTTGACCATCCTTCTTCTTCACAAGTACTACCGGCGAACTCCATGGACTCGCTGATGGTTCAATCACACCACTCTCGCTCATTTATTTTATTATTTGGCTTACAGCTTTATGTTTGGCAAGTGGAACACTCCGAGGAGCTTGACGGATCGGCCTTGCATCCCCAGTATTAATGCGATGTGTTACAACATTAGTCCTGCCTGGTTTGTTGCCGTCCTTGTCGAATATGTTGGAGTATCTGCGAAGAAGTTCCTTAGCCTTGTGCTGGTATTTTTCTTCCAACCCTTCCGTCGAAGCATTTATGTCTTCAGCAATGTAATTCTCGCCAGGTATTTTTTCGCAGTTGAAGATTGCCTCCACCTCTCGACATTGCCCCAGTACAGTTCCTCTTCGGAGTTTGATTGGTGATTTGAACTCATTGAGTACTCGAACTGGGATGCGTCCATCTCTTTGCGTCTTAGCCAGGGTTTTACCAATAAGTACGTGCGGTGTAGAATTCTGTGTTGCTTCAACAACCCACAGCTTGTTTGTCCCACAATCTCCATCAATCTTCGCCCAAACAACTGCTTCTGACTTCGGTGGAATCTGTTCACTTTCCTCTAGGATCACTCGGTTGCTGCTGTACGGGCCATCATACCCAAACCTCAGGGGCACTTCCATGTTGTTATACGTCATAATCCTGTTCTTCATGTCGATCTGCATACCTTGATCAAGTAAGAAGTCTATTCCAATGGTGACTTCATCCACAATCCCCGCGACTATGAACTTGTGTAACACCGTCACATTCCCTATTGCGACTTTGCATGTTACCTCTCCTACAACTGGGGTGTCCTCACCAATTGCTGTCCTCAACCTTGCTCCAGGTAATGGCCATACCTCGGTAGTGACCAAATCGGATCGAATGATGGAATGTGATGCGCCCGTATCCACAGTTAGTACTCGCTCATGTCCGTCTATATATCCACCAACAGTAACATTGCTCGCTTATCTGCCATTCAATTACGGGAGCTAGCGCGCGCCCCTTTCTGCTGGCTCGTTTTAGTTTAATGACTGATTGTAGTTAGATTCGTCTCCTTCAGCCCTGCGTTTGCGTCCTGCTGAATTGTTAAGCCCACTGGAACTTGCGCTGCAATCGCGGGCGAAGTGGCCTGGGTTTCCTCATTGAAAACATTTGCCAGAGCCATGCTTTTCCTCGCCCAGCAGTTGGACAATCTTCTTCAGCATTTCATTTGTCTCGTCCGGTGTTTCCACTTCCACGTGGTGGGCTTTGTAGGCTGGTCTACTTAGGAGCGCCGCCGTTTCACGTGTCTGAGCACGTTTCAGCAATTGTTGGCTTTGGATTTGCATACGTCTCGCGCTTGGTATACATGTCTCGCATTCCGTTGATGAACCTCTGGATCTTTACCCTTTCGAGGTGTTCACCAGATGTGTCTCCAATAGCTAAGTGAGCCAACCTCTCGATCTCTGAAGCGAATTCTTGGTAAATCTGTCTCCTGTGCTCGCTACCATAACGTCTCTCCACGACACTCATCAACGCATCGTAACTGTTCCTTTCACAGTCGGGAATAGTCTGTACGATTTTCGCTGCAGGTCCTTCCAATGCAACGAAAAGTGCAGCGGATTTATCCTCCATGCTCCAATGATTTTCTGTAGCAGTCTTCTCGAACTGGAGCTTAAAGACCTGGAAAGAAATCGTGCCATCAAAGGATGGAGTTTTTACCTTAGGAGCGCTCGTTGAAGTAGCTGGACGATTCATCTGCAAATCTCGGAGGCGACCTTCCAACTCTTCTACCTTAGCCTCGACTTTATCCTGTCCATTCTTGATTTCTTCGTTATCTCTAGCTAAATTCTCCTGCAGCTGTGTAATCTTTGCATCCTGCACTTCCAGCAACTGTGATACGTGTGTCTTCTGTGCCTGTAGCTGCGATGAAATATCTGACAACTGTGTTTGCATCTGAGATGACAGCTGTGATGACATCTCTGACATGTGTGTATCCTGTGCTTGCATCATCTGTGACATGGCAGCCAANACAAGGACATATTTGTTTCCCTGTGCGCTCATAGGAAATGGACCGGCTACATCCATGGCAATCCGCTCGAATGGTCCACCTGAATTATACTGCTTCATCTGGCCATGACTTCTGGATTTCGGGCCTTTAGCTGCAATACACTCCGCGCAGTTAGCAACCAACCCAATAGAACCTCTGCTTGATCTTCTCCAGGGTCTTCGTGATTCCCAAGTGCCCTCCACTAGGAGCATTGTGGAATTCCTTGAGAACGTCCGGAATTCTTACCCTTGGAACTACTATTAGGTTGCGGGAGCACTGCCATCTTCACTTTCCCATACCCTGTGCAAACAGCCAGATATCAACTTTAAGCTTTTCCATTGTGCCCAGTATGCCTTTGCGATTGGGCTTTCCGTTGCCATTTGCTCCTTACTTGACCTCCAGTCCATGCATCAAAATCTCCAGATCTGGATCTTCCTGATGACACTTTCGTAGCTGTTCTTCCTTCCACTCTTCCGCTGGTGTTATTGTCGTTAGCCGGACGTCTATAATGCCTTCTTTGCCCTCAGCTTTTGAGCTGTGTTTTCATTCCAGGCCACATGGTCGACGGGACATGGCATCAGCATTTCCATGGACACTTCCCTCGCGGTGCTCAATAGCGAAGTCATAACTTTGCAGTCTCTCAATCCACCGAGCTTGTGGTCCTTCTGGATTCTTAAACTGTAGTAGCCACTTCAACGCTGCATGGTCCGTTCGAACTCGGAAACGTTGCCCATAGAGGTACTTGTGGAAATGTTTGACGCACTCCACCAACGCTAGAAGTTCTCTCCGAGTTACGCAGTAGTTCCTCTATGTTTTTCCAATCGACCGGCTATAGTAGGCAACTACCTTCTCCTGCCCATCAATTACCACTAGCATCCGTATCCAAAATAAACATTGCACCTGGAACGGGATACGCTAGCATAGGTGCAGTGCATAGTCGTTCCTTCAGAGCTTGGAAAGCCTCCTCCTGCTCCTTGTTTCACTCGAAGGCTCTATTTTTGCTATTTGCTATTTGCTGATGCAGAAAACTGCAGCAGCATCTCTGCGGACTGTTACCTTATTGATTAGTTAACTTGCTAATGGAGGCTGCGTGGAGCAGAAACAAAATCATTGTGAGAAAATGCTGTTAATATAATAATAGAGAAACATTTCGGGAACGGCTTTGCCGTGCCCTATGTACACAAAATGCAGCGATTCGTCCCAGCGCTACACTAGCATCTACGCTTCTTGCATCTTGACGGCTGTCGCAATTTCACACACATCACTTCATTGTATTAGTTTTTACGCAGTCTTCAACTCAAAAATCACTCACAAATTGGAAATTAACACAATTTAAACTGATTTTTCACTTATAATTCAAATTTCTCTTTCGCTGATTTGTAAACAAAGGTTTATTTACAAGTTACCACAAGTGTCAAAATCGGCAAAACCAAAGTAGCGGTACCACTGACGGCGCCACCTTTGTTCGCGGAACCTTGGAACTCCCAAATATTCTTCGGCTGGTATCGCTGGATTGTTAAATAAATGCTAACGATGACCAAATTCTAGTACAATTAACTTTATTGTACAACAAACAATTTACAATAATCGCTAATACCGTAAAAACACTTTACAATACTCGTTAAAGCAATAACAACGCTTTACTAAACTTGTTAACACAATTAAACTTATAGCTTGCTTATTCGCAACTCACTTCTCTGCTCACTTTACTTGTAGCTTGCTGACTTGTAACTCAATGACTCCGCTGTGTGGTGGCTCTTATATACCTGCGCTCGCACTCATGGCAACTCTAGAATGTTCTGAAGTTCATCGCTCATTCTCTTTCTCTCGCTGTTCGCAGTGTTCATCCAACTTGACGTTTCTCTTTGTGGAACATTCATTCCTCGAACATTCTGCTTATTTCTCGTTGTTCGCTTTGTGTTGCCGCAGTATTCGCCACAATACCTGCAAAAAAAGTCTGACCATATCGAAAAGAAACTACCGATTGTACGCACACATACATCAAAGAAAATTTTACCTTATTGTTAGCTGTGGCGCAAAATAGAGACGAAGTCGGCGAATTTAAAGAAAGAATTAATAAAAATCAGTGTATTCCATTTGTATATAAAAAATTAGCAAAAAACCTTTTTAGCGCTATGTGGATAGAGAAGAAAAAATTTGAGGCCAGTGTGCATAGGCCGACTGTGGAGTCAGTAACTACAGTGCTGGGTAAAAGTGCACTTTAGCGGAACCAGGAAAATATTGATGGAAAAATTCAAGAGGGGTATCAATCGACGCGTTGTAAGGCGTAATTATTAGACCCTTTTATTTGGCAACACAGAAAGAAGAACTTTACGTAGTGAGGGTTATAATCCCTAAGTGCGGCCGAGACCGAAAATTCACATTTTTAATTCATTAAAGAGTTATTCGTAAAAAACGCTTGCACTTTTCGCACTATGTCTTGATGAATTTGACGCAAATAAGTGTAGTAAATGAACTCAACTGAACACGTATTCCTTGTTTTTTATACATTTGGGATGTTTTAAGTGTAAATTTTTACGAAATTCTGTATTAAATTGGAATATTGCAATGTTGAAAATCCGCACAACAATCCCGTGAAGTTAGTATAAATAAGATGGAGGAAAACTAGTGTTGCCACTCTATTAAAAATAAAATGGAGGTAAATTGCTGTTGCCACTCTATTAAAAAAGTGTTTGTGCGTCCAACTCCTTTTTGCGTAAGCGGTCTTCGGCCGCGCTTAGGGATTATAACCCTCACTACGTATTCTCCTTCCTGTGTTGCCAAAGAAAAGCGGCTGAACACCTTTTGCAGAGAACACCTTTCTGCGTAGGCGGCCTTCGGCAGAACACCTTTTGCAGATAACACCTTTTTCGTAGGCGGCCTTCGGCCGCACTTAGGGATTATAACCCTCACTACGTAAAGTTCTTCTTTCTGTGTTGCCAAATAAAAGGGTCTGAACACCTTTCTGCATAATCGGCCTTCGGCCGCGCTTAGGGATTATAACCCTCACTACGTATTCTCCTTCCTGTGTTGCCAAAGAAAAGCGGCTGAACACCTTTTGCAGAGAACACCTTTCTGCGTAGGCGGCCTTCGGCAGAACACCTTTTGCAGATAACACCTTTTTCGTAGGCGGCCTTCGGCCGCACTTAGGGATTATAACCCTCACTACGTAAAGTTCTTCTTTCTGTGTTGCCAAATAAAAGGGTCTGAACACCTTTTGCGGAGAACACCTTTCTGCATAANCGTAAAGTTCTTCTTTCTGTGTTGCCAAATAAAAGGGTCTGAACACCTTTCTGCATAATCGGCCTTCGGCCGCGCTTACGGATTATAACCCTCACAACGTAGAATTCTCCTTTCTGTATTGCCAAAGAAAAGGGGCAGAACACCTTTTGCAGAGAACACCTTTTTGCCTAGGCGGCCTTCGGCCGCGCTTAGGGATTATAACCCTCACTACGTAGAATTCTTCTTTCTGTGTTGCCAAATAAAAGGGGCTGAACACCTTTTGCAGAGAACACCTTTCTGCGTAGGCGGCCTTCGGCCGCACTTAGGGATTATAACCTTCACTAGGTAGAATTCTCCTTCTGCGTGCGAAGAAAAGGAACAGAAATCCCCTTTTCACAAAAGTATATTTCTTGTGCATTATTTGGGTGTTTCTAAAGTTGAAATACAAATTGTATTAATAGAGTGGCAGCACCAGTTTTCCTCCATCTTATTTATATTAACTACACAAGATTGTTGTGCGGATTTTCACCATCGGAATATTGCTATTAAATACAGAACTTCGCGAAAGTGTACACTTAAAACATCACGAAATGTATAAAAACTAATAAATACGTGTTAAATTGAGTTCATTTATTCCATTCATTTGCGTGAAATTCATCAAAACATAGTTGCGGAAAGTGCAATTGTTTTTTGCAAAAAAAAAGGCGTGAGTACTAGGTACTCATGAAATTTGATGTGTAAACATATGCGTACGGCAAAGCATAAAAGTACTTTTACATATAAATATAATCGCAATCAAAGCTCGTTAGCTGTCAAATTAGTTGTGCTTATTATTCTCACAACTCGAGGAAAAGTTAAGTTTCTTCTCTGTGCCACCGTGGCCACTTTTTTCTGCTACACATATTATGCTATATAAATAAATTTTATCTTAATATTTTATTAAAAATAACTTTACAAACCTCATTTTCCCTGCTAGCGTCAATTTTTGTTTACTTTTACATTTGACATTCCTCCTCTTCTTCGCAAGTATAATCGGTAAAACTAGGTTGGATACCAAAAAGTTGTCGGTTTGATCTGAGATAATTTTATAATTATCTAAATTTTGCAAGGCTAATCTATTTTTCTAATTACAGATTAAGGAGTTAAGCCCTGTATGCAGCTCTCAAGAAACGGTCAAGAAAAAATTGCAATTATTTCGCGTGTGTGTCAAGGAATTTTGACATTTTTGATACTTCACAGCCTGTTGCCTCACTCTTTCCTCAAGAAATAATGGAACGGGCATATATTTCTGTTGCAAACCTGGGTTGCCTTGTGCTCTTTTTTCACAAAAAACTTTAAAAACCGTAGTAGAAAGCGTAGTAAATTTCTTAAGAACTGCGTACTGCTTTAAGGAAATTTGACTCAAGAAAATTTCTTTGCCATTTCTTGTACGTCATTTTATATGGAGTTTTTGCTTTTCTTGAGAGCTGCATACAGGCCTTTAAGCTCGAAAATGAGGATAATCTTTTTATATGTAAACCTATTATTAGGCGATTCAGTTACATACATAGACATGTAGGTTAGGTTAGAAATTAAACATTAATTTCACTTAATTTTATTCATTTTTCTGATCTAATTTTTTTATTCATATTAATTTTTAATTATTTTAATACATGAAATTATGTTGTTGTTGTTGTAGCGGCTACAAAAACCCCGCCCAGATCGGCTGAAATCACAGTCGTTGTCGTCGAGTTCCACTAACGGCAGCCCCAAGAAGCGTGCAGCCTCTATGGGGTCGGTCCGCAGGGACGTCGCCGTTAGGGGTTTTCCTGGCATGCGAAGAGATGTTTCGAGTCGTGAGGGGTCTCTCCGCATGCCGGACATTCGTTCGGCACATCCGCATTTAGCCTACTCAGGTAGGAGTTTAGCCTGCTGCAGTAGCCAGAGCGAAGTTGGGCTATTGTTGTTCTGGTCTCCCGAGGCAGATAAAGCTCCGTCGCGTCAATGTCCGGTGTTTGTGTGCCTAGAACGGCATTCCCAGGTCTTGAGTCTACATAACACGAGACTGCGTCCCTGTGAATGCCGTTCAGGGCCTGTCTGTAAGCTGACGGGTCCAGAGGCCGTTTAATGAACCTCTGG
This sequence comes from Rhagoletis zephyria, assembly GCF_001687245.7. Lineage (NCBI taxonomy): Eukaryota > Metazoa > Arthropoda > Insecta > Diptera > Tephritidae > Rhagoletis > Rhagoletis zephyria. Next base: position 40,878 of record NW_016158479.1, read on the forward strand.
ACTTCGTCCGTCAGTTCATATAGATGCCTCCTGACGTGCCTCGGCGAGGGCTCCTCTGCAAGGAGCTGTCTATTTGGGTGGCCACATCTGTGGCTCCCAACCAGAAACTGCTTGCAGAGCATCGTGTTGTGCTCCCTAATTGGGAGCATTTTCGCCTCATCTGGTGGTTGAGGGAGCTTTGAAATGTAAAAGTTAAACAGTAGTGGGGAAAGGACACCACCCTGTGGAACCCCCTGTTTTATTTTTCTAAGTTTGCTCGATTTGTCTCTAAACATTACCGACGAGTGTCGACCACTTAGATAATTTGCCGACCACCGTTTGAGCCTCTGTGGGAGAGAGGAAGCCTCTATATCTTCTAGTAGCGTGGAATGGCTGACAGTGTCAAAAGCCTTTGACAGGCCCAACGCTACTAGAATCGTTCTCTCACAGGGACGTTTACGGTTAAGGCCACGAGTTATCTGAGTGTTTATGGCGTTAAGTGCTGTTGCTGTACTGTGCACTTTACGGAAACCATGCTGATGCTTCGCTGGGGTCAAGTGGTTTGTGAAATACGGGAGCAGCAAGGCGTCGAGTGTCTTCGCTACCGGGGAGAGGAGTGTTATCGGCCGATAAGAATCTCCTATGTTGGCAGGTTTCCCCGGTTTGAGCAGTGGGACCACTTTCCCCACCTTCCAGATGTCTGGGATGATGAGAGTGGCCAAGGACAAATTGAGGACCTCCGTTAGGTACGCTACCCCCGCAGGACCCCAATTTTTCAGCATCAGCATGCATATTCCGTCGGTACCCATGGCTTTGGAGGCTTTCGCCTTCCCGATGGCCACCTGAACTTCACCGCAAGTGAAAGCAAGGGGGGCACAGGTTGTTGGCAGTTTGTGCAGCCTTCTGGTCACTCGACGCTTGGCTTTGTCCACCGGAGGATGCAGTATGAACTGCCGGCTAAAATAGCTCGCGCATCGCTCCGGATCCGACGAAGCATGGTCGCCGAAGGAAATTTCGACTATGTCGTGTGCTTCGTCGGATTGGACAGTGACCTCACGGTTGACCAAAGCTTACTCACACCAGAGGTGAAGCTGCAGGTCTTCAGATGCTCTTCCCACTTCTTCCGCTTATGTACGTTTACTAGTTGCCGAATCTCCGCGTTGAGATCCCTGATACGGGGATCTCCGGTATCGGCCTGACGAAGGATGTCACGCTAGAACAGCCGCTTCAGCAGGGAAATTTGGGCGTGGGTCTGTTATACATTCTGTTATACAGCACTGCGGAACTTACGTTCCCCAAGGTGGACGTCGGTTGGAGTGAGGAGAGCAGCGAAGGTGTTTTCAGTAAATTCCGCGAAGCCTTTCCAATCAGCTTTAGAAAAGTTGATATATGTTCGGTGCTCCGCGGAAGCAAAGTCGGTTGGTTTATCGATCGAGATGACTATGGGCAGGTGGTCTGATGCCAAAGTCAGCATAGGTCGCCATGATATGCTGTTTATCAGACCAGCGCTGACTATTGTTATGTCTGGCGAGCTGCAGCAGCTGCCCATAATCCTGGTGGGTGCGTCGTCGTTCATTGTGCAGAATGTCGAATCGTCTATCTGCTCAGCCAAGTCAGTTCCCCTACGATCGTTTGACAGGCTTGAGTGCCAAAGATAAAGTCGCCTATTACCATACGGTTTTCACCTCTGAGGGTATGCCGGGCAGCAGGTGACAGGGGGTATATAAACGTTAAATATTTCGAGCTCAACATCGCCTGACCGGATAGCAATGCCCTGACATTCTAGGGTGGTATCCCTGCGGTCGATGTCTGCTTCGATAAGACGATACTGCACGGTGTGGTGCGTAATGAATGCTAAGCCACCACCATTATTCCGCTCGCGATCTCGACGGTGCACGTTGTACCCGGCACTATTCAACAGTGTTGAATTGCTGTGCAACTTCGTCTCTTGGACCGCAGCTATCAATATGCCATGCCTTCCCATGAAGACGGTTATCTCCTCGATCTTGCTCTGAAGCCCGTTACAGTTAAATTGAAGGAGCTTCATGTGGTTCGGGAGACGTGTGGTGATGCGGGGTGTGAGGGATGTGTGTGGTCGTGCCGTAGTTGGATGTGTGCGCTGCTAAGGTGGTTGCCGCCCCGTGGTGGTGGCGGGAGGCGTCGCAGTTGAGGTCTGCGACCGAGCAGCGCAACGAGGGCCCTCGAAGTTCCTCGTCCAATCTCGCGTGGTGCGCAGACCTGAGCATGCCCTAAAGTGGCACCAGCCAAGGCAGGTGTTGCACTTGACTGATGTCACTTTACGGAATATCCTGGTCTGACATACCGTGCAGATTGTTGGAGGAACCAGGAGTTATTGGCGGCGGCGTGTGGGTGGTGGTGCGGTTGTGTGTGTTCTGTGGTCTGTAGCCGTTGTGGTGTGGTCTTTTGTGGGGTGGGCTTTCGATTGGTAACCCCGGAGTACAGCATTAAGGAAAATATGGGAGGTAGAGGGGGGTCTAACAGTTCCCTGTATGAAGTTTCAAGGCGCGTAACCTTATACTTTTTAAGGAATTTGTTATTAAAGTTTGTAATTTTAACCAACTTGTATGGCACTATTTTACAATATATAATGCACTTTCCACTAAATTTACAGGTTATTTACATTCAATATATGCGCAGTTAGAGTGTGCACGTTCAAACAAATAAATAATTTTAGTATATTACAGCTTTTTTATCAAAAATTGATTGATGTTTAATTTTATGAGAGTACATGCAGAATATGTGCAAATGGCAGCAGGACTGTGTTGTCATATCTACAAAACCAAGAGTGGAAAGCAAGACCAAAGAAAATACGATTAAAAGGAAAATACGATAAGGTTCTTTTGTTCAGATAAAAATAAATAGTAGGGGGCTTGGGGTCATATTCCCCTCTTCCGGCAACACAGAAAGGAGAATTCTACGTAGTGAGGGTTATAATCCCTAAGTGCGGCCAAAGGACGCCTACGCAGAACGGTGCAGTTGGCTTTCCTTTATGGCCAACCAAAATAGGCATCACTGGGGCGCCAGCCCCCCGTTTACCACACAGAAAGGGAATTCTAGTTACCTCATCCTTTCCCAAGGTTACATCACAGTTAGGTCACACAGAAAGGAGAATTCTACGTAGTAAGGGTTATAATCCCTAAGCGCGGCCGAAGGCCGCCTACGCAGAAAGGTGTTCTATGCAAAAGGTGTTCGGCCCCATTTCTATGGCAACACAGAAAGGAGAATTCTACTTTGCGAGGTTATAATCCCTAAGCGCGGCCGAAGGCCGCCTACGCAGAAAGGTGTTCAGCCCCTGATCCCCCTACTATTTATTTTAATCTGAACAAAATAACCTTATCGTATTTTCCTTTTAATCGTATTTTCTTTTGGTCTTGCTTTCCACTCTTGGTTTTAGATATGGCAACACAGTCCTGCTGCCATTTGCACATATTCTGCATGTACTCTGATAAAATTAAACAACAATCAATTTTTGATAGAAAAGTTGTAATATACTTAAAGTATTTATTTGTTTTTTGTTATGTTGTTGTGCTGTGGTGTTTGTGTGGGACTGCTCAGGTGGACTGGGGTTAGCCGTGAAGGCTGCTCTGTTAGAGAAACAGGGGGCCACAAAAGACGTGGTCCACTGCCGATGTGTCCGTAGTCCTGAGCAGACTCTGAGGTGACTCCACCCCTCGCAAGCATGGCACTTGACAGAGGTGGAGTTGTGGTGTAGTCGTCTCTGGCATAGACAGCAGGTGTAGGTTTCTGGCCCTGGGTTTGACTCGATGCCAGCCCTGAGTAGGAGAAAACGTAGCGAATGTAGCCCTATGGACGAAGAACTTCTGAGATATTTCGCCGACCTAAACGGGGTTAGATCGCCGAAACAACAGCCCTTGGTCGGGTAAACCCGAGCCATTCCGGTACGTAGAACCGGCTGCCGTGGGAATGTACATGAAATTATCGGTATGATTGATTAAATATGATACTTGTATATCTATACTTTTGACTCAAGGGCGTTGAAATATCTTGTAAATACCGCATCAATTACTGTTTTTGAGCTTTTAGTTTGAGCGTTTCTATTTGTATATATTCCTAAATTTAGTTTTTCTTTTCGGAATATAATCTGTGGTTCTGCTTCATCTGTCGCTGGGTTTGCGTTAAAGTCATAAATACATATAACCACAGAATAAACAGTATACAGAAGACGCATGTCGACTATCGAACCAATTTGAATTTATGGCACGAGCGGTGAGGCAAGCAAGGGTATCACAAGCGGCGCTGCCTCTGTTACTTTAGCAGTATTTTCACTCGGCTGGCGCTGTTAATTCCATCGTCGCTATGACGACCAGATGTTAACTAACTTCGTTTTCCATCACATTCAGCGTTGCCGTTTTGATACAATTGTATAATTTTTAATACTTTTTTTTCTAAATTGTAATATCTGATACTATTTTGTTCCCAAATGCCGTATTTTGATACTTTCGGCTGGCAGAAATGAATTTTTAAAAACTATGAATAGTATTTCTAGTCTAAAGGCAAATATTTTTTTTTCTAAATTGTAATATCTGATACTATTTTGTTCCCAAATGCCGTATTTTGATACTTTCGGCTGGCAGAAATGAATTTTTAAAAACTATGAATAGTATTTCTAGTCTAAAGGCAAATATTTTTTTTTCTTGTTATTTAAAGTCTCACAATTTATATATAGATATTTATAAGTTTGATTTGGTAACTCTTATAAGGGAAACACAACCCGGAATTTCTTTGCATCCGCCGCTGTTATAGGGCCCCTAAACTACACAAAAATATTACGCAATATCGGGCTTGCGTCGGTCGTTTATGTGGTGTATGGGGTCGTTTTTATTAAATTGCACAGTTATTGCGCTAAATTAAAAATTATTTTGATAGTTTGCTCATGCTTGTGTTATTGTACAATAATTTGTGTTGCGTATGGCGACAACTGGAAATTTGTAGTCTAGTTTTGATTTTGGTGTCCAGATCGTGCTGTAAAATATGGATAAAAGCGTAGAAAAAAATTATTTTTTATTTTAATTTATTTTTTTTTACGTTTTAAAGCTGAAGCTAACAAAATATACAACGCACATTCATATTTCTTGCACATATTTACTTGAGCAACGTTTCTTCAAAATAAGGTTTGCGCAATTTTATGCTGTAGTAATTTCCACAATATTGACTTGTACAAGTCTCGGGTTGCGCAAGGATTTTGTGTGGTTTAGGGGTTTGTTTTTCGTTATGCAAATAGGCAGACAGAAGCAAGAAATATAATTTTTTTTTATAACTATGGATTTAATTATCAAATTTTATTTATTATTTGTTTTTTTTAAATAATAGTTTAACAAACAACAGTTTTGTTTGCTTTTGATACTTTTTCTGCTTGGCAACTGATAAATTTTTTTCAATAACATTTGCACAAAAAATTTATTGAAAATCGCTTAATAATCACTGAAATAAACCACCGACAAAATACACATAAAGAAATAAGCAAAACAGAAATAGCAAATTTCAAAATTACGAACGTCACACACTTTTTTCTCAATTGCTATTACAAATGGCCGCTTCTCAACCGGTCAGATCTGTTCTAATTGGATCATGTGAGCGAGTCAACATACGGTAAGGCAAATGCGCCTATGTGTGTGCAAGGAAGGGATGCACTATCACACGCCCGGAGAAGTGGTCACTTTTTTACCTAAGCCCATACAAAACTAATCGCTAAACTGACGAAAAGTTTTAGTCAGTTTTCCCACTATTCTAACCGATAATCATAGGGCCCTGTCACACGGTCAGTATTTATTGACGTGATCCAAGTATCGCGATTTTTATTGACGGTGTAGCATGTAGTATTGATGGATCGTGGTCCATATCGCAAAATTTTTAAAAATTTTGTAATCTGGATCGCGGATCGCAATACCGTCAATAAATATTGAACGTGTAGCACTTTCAAAACGCGATCCATACATTTCGTCAGTACATCTTGTACTCCCATAATGCGAACATCGAAAACGTATTCGCTATGCCTTCGCTATCGATGCTTAAAATCTTTCAAAACAAATTGAAAAAACTTTAATTAACATTGACAACTTTAAAATAATTGTAGAATGCTTTATCTATAAATTATTCATACAAAATAAAATTATTTTCTTGCGTCATAATAAGCGTTCAGCACAAAAATTATGCAAATACTGACGTGATAAATATTGAACATGTAGCATTCGTGCGCAGTCCATAAATCCATCAATATGGATCGCGATCCAAATATCGTGATAATTACTGACCGTGTGACAGAGCCCAAAGGTCAGGCTTCTTGCAGGGATTGCATGTAAAATCTATATGACGATATATCGCGCTGAACAATATCGATATCGCAAAAATCGATATTGAAAACCTCCCTGCAAAAAACTGCTGACTACATGATTCAATAATACAAGTTCTGAACACATTGAAAACGACGAGCTACCGACCACAGCTTCCAATTTGTCATCTTTATTATCTAAGCGCTTTGTCGATGGCGACATGATTTCTTTGAACGCGACAGCGACATCATGAATTTGTATGAGTTTGACATAAAAGAAGAGGAAGAACCTTATCTGTCGCCAGAAAAATAGAAATAGATCTAATCTGGCCACAACCACAGCCGCCGCGTAGCCCGGTCGTCGCCAAAATAATTATCTACATAAGAGTACGTGTTAAAATAATTTGACAGCTGTGGTTTGTAGCTCGTCGTTTTCATTGTGTTCGGGCTAACAAGGTTCGATAAACTGACAGTTGTCTCTCTCGCACCGCTCCCTAAGCAGTGGCACCGTGTTGCTTCTTTGCAAATTTACATAGAAACAATGTAGCTTTGGTGTGAAATAAAATCATAAGCTTTTGTGCAATATGTTTATTTGTATATGCGTATGAAGCATATTTAACTGATGGATGTTTACATCAATCTCATCTAGTCTTATTGTAATTTTGAGTTATTTTGCAGTTTTTATACAGCTAAATAGCACATAAATTACGTAATTCACGTAGATATATCAATATTACGGGGAAATCTTTAGCTATTTGTACAACAATTTAGGGGTGTAGCGGAGGGGGAGGGGCGTGGCTCCCCTAACCTCCCCTAAACGAAAGAGGATGGACGCCGTTTTATGAAAAGTCACCCCTCATCCCCCTCCCCCACCTTAAAACCCCTTGGGAGCTGTTTGAAAACGGCGGAAATTTGGATTTTTTCCAAAACGATTATAACCCTCACTACTCTTTTCTCTGTTGTCCAAGAAGAGGGGATGAACGCCTTTTGCAGAGAGCACCTTTCTCCGTAGGCGACCTTCGGCCGCGCTTACGGATTATAACCCTCAGTAAGTAGAATTCTCCTTTGTATGTGCCTAAAGAAGAGGGGCTGAACACCTTTGCAGAGATATTTCGTGGATATTTTTTTTGACAGCCCAGCTCGGAAACTTGCAAAAAATACCATATTTCCGACCGACATTATTAATAAATTAGTGCACAGATATAGTAAATTATATTTTTGTAATAAAGCGTGAACTGTTGTCTATGCCAGATTTCCTGAAAATACATTACAAAAGGAATTTCACTACTACTTGCCTACTTTGCGTACTTTTCTACTACCATTTTCGCAACAAGGGATTGCATTCTTGCCCCTTCTCTGTCCTTCGTAAATGCAACCTTTTGTAAGGGAGTGTCAAACCGCAGCTGTCAATAATTATCTTACCTTGTATTATTGAATCATGTGCTGACCATAGGTTTGTATATAGAGAGTTTACATGAGGCGATCTTTCTGGCGATTAGTTGAAAGCAACAATCGCCTGGTGCAAACGGCCTTTCAACTAATCGCTTTCAATAAAGTTGGTCGGCTGCCTACTTTCGTTCAACTTTTGGTTCAACTAATCGCCTGTGAAAGTTGAATCATGTAAATTCCCTAAAGCAGTGTTTGCATTTTCAACTTTGCGTTCAACAATTGCGTTCAACTCACGCAGGGTTGCACGAAAAAAAAGTTGAATGGCTAAATGTTGGCTGGCGACCAACTTTGTTGAAAGCGATTAGTTGAAAGGCCATTCAACCAAAAGTTGAATGCAAAGTTGAACAATG
>NW_016158479.1:49354-63258 GCF_001687245.7 Rhagoletis zephyria
AAGCTCGCGGCAACGCTGATCAAGATGTGTGTTTGTGGCGAGATGTTAACTTCATGCCATTCATAGTGGACGTGATGTTAACTGCTCTGTTCCGGGTCGCCATGTTATTCATAGTGGTCGTGATGTTAACTTCTCTGCTCTTGTCCGGGTTGTAATATTACGTCCGCCGAAGAAAAATAAATTTGTATGTGGTGCGTCTTCTGTATACTGTTTATTCTGTGATATAACATACCATCTTTTGTTTGCAAAATGGGGAGCTAAATTCATTTGTTCGGCATTTCCTCTTACTCTCGTCGTCTCTTTGCGCAATCTTGTATTAGCTCTGATCCAGTACTCAATGAACTTAGAGGTATTTACACGAACTTGCAGGAAGGATCCCGTACTCCAAAATCATGTAAATGAGAGCGATTTTTGAAGAGTTGTGTAGAGAATGAAGTTGCAAGATTTTACCCGATCTTTTTTTGTTCCCGTACTTTTTGCTTTTACTCACTTTTTACTCTCACTTCAGAGATTGATTTTGCTGTTTAACATTTTTACAGGATTTTACACGAAGAGACATTTCATGGATCATGGATGGATGGATGGATGGATATCATCCATACATATGTATATTATACCGCGTAACTGACATAGGCTGCCAAAAATTTGATTTGCTCACATAAGCTCTTGGCTCAATCCTTAAAGTGAAAGTACATACCATCCATTGCGACAGCGTCACCGCCACCGTCACCATCACCGTCAACGATGCTTATGCGTCAAGTTACACACAATTCGTTTGACATTGCGTCCGAAAAATCCTTAACTCGCTGATACTCTTGGCAAAATTTGGATTTTACTTTTTCACTTCTTCCGTTAGGTTTTCCTCCACTAATTTCTACATTTCGTTTTTCCATAAATATTAAAATTTTCACAAACTGGAGAAATTTACGTTCAAACATGTAAACAAAACACTGAATAGTTGTCATTTAACGCAATCGCATAAGCAAAATTGAGAGTTGAGCTAATTTGTGCGGCACCGTCACCGTCAGCTTGTTCATGTAACTTACTTCATACAAATACACCGAATCAACATTTTTGACAACTGCCGGTGACGGTGACGGCGACGCAATGCACGTTATGTACTTTTACTGTTATCCATTCGTCCTTAAATATACTAGCCATAAATGCGATTGCTTTATAAAAAAAAAATCAATTTGGAATATGAGTGCTTTTACTCTCTAGAAAATAATTTATGCAACCTCACATACGCGGTTTTGCATTACCTTAATACGCGGTTTTGCATTTTGCTGATACGCGGTTTTGTACTTTAAAAGACGATATATTAACGTATGTTCATCAGTTATCAACGGTCCTAGTTAAAATGATTTCAGTATTTTTTTTTTAATTTTCGCCTTGCTTTTTTATCAATAGACTACTAAACCTATGCCCTAAAACCATCTACGAATATCAAAACCAGTTGCAACAAATGAGTTCATACATATGTATGTATACATATATTTAGTTACAAAGCCGTATGTATAGCCGGAGTTTGCATAATCGGAAGTAATAACCAATTGTACTGCATATGCCTAAATATATGCAACCATTTGCAATAGCACAGGGCGCCACCGTACCATCCTGCGCAATGGCTCATCGCTTAGTAGAATTAACAATAACAATCGCGCCGTCAAGCTTAAATAGCGGCAAATCAGCCCTCGAAATTTTCTGCTGGGATATGCGTTACAGCTTCGCAAATTTTACCCCTACCGAAACCAAAGAAATTTGCTGCGCAAACACCTTTTTATGGCGAATATTTTGATATTTTTTCATATTTTGATATTTTTAGCCATTCAACTTTTTTTTCGTGCAACCCTGCGCTGAGTTGAACGCAAATGTTGAACGCAAAGTTGAACAATGCAAACACACTTTAATAGTAACAAATAGTCAGTACCAATTTGTACTGGAACCTGCAAATTTTTACTGGAAAATTGTATAATAACCCAAAAAATTTGCAAGAGAGCCCTGAATCGAGAGCGTAATAACACGGGAAAGCTGCGAATTCTTGCTAGTGAAATTTTTACTAGCAGAAATTAGCTAGCAGAAGAAGAAGAAGATGAATGTCAAAAGCTGCCATTTGTTGAATTGGTTAAGCGTAAACAAAAGTAAAATGAGTGTATTAATGATGTACTAGACTGTTTAAGTGCTTGTGTGTAAAGCAAAGAGTTTAAAACTGATTTATAAATAGTAAAATGTCTACAGCAGAATGTCAAAACAGTGCGACAACTGTTCACTTGCAAGTTTTTACTAGTTTTGTGTTCAATAACTTTTCCTGAAAGTTTTCTCTTCTTCTCAATGTACGCTCTATTTTGGTTTTACGCTCTTGCTGCAATCTTTCACTGGAGAAGTTACTATACAAACCGCATATCGGATAGAAACATACACACATACATAAAAAAAAATTACTTTATTGTTAGCTGTGGTGCAAAATAGAGAAGAATTCGGTGAATTTAAAGAAAGAATTAATAAAAATCAATGATTCAATTTGTATATAAAAAAATTTGCTAAAAAACTTTTTTAGCGCTATTTTGATAGAGAAGAAAAAATTTGAGGCCAGTGTGCATAGGCCGACTGTGGAGTCAGTGACTACAGTGCTGAAATACAGTGCAACGCCAACGTGGGACTCCAGCAGAACCTAGGAATGGAGGTAGAAAGACCAAACGGCGCTGAGGCATTTGTTTTTGGCGACGAAAATTCAGAGCTCGGTTGAAATGAGAGGAATTGTCTGAGCTCAGTAGCTCTGAAAAAGCTTGCGAAATTAAGTTAATATTCGACAATATATTTTTACAAATAAAACAAACACATAAACTAAATCGAATTGTATTTTTAAATTTGGTTTCATGTATTTTTGGACATTTCGCTGCCATCTATTCACTAATTTGTCAATTATTTAGAGGTTAGAAATAGTGGTCAGAAAAATCACTAATTATCGCGATATTTTCCCAATAGTTTCATCGCTAAACTCACTTGTACATCACCAACTAGATGACATGTGTGAGCGAGTGAACATACTGTAAGGCAAATACGCCCATGTGTGTGCAAGAAAGGGATGCACTATCACACGCCCGGAGAAGTGGTCACTTTTTTCCCCAAGCCCATACAAAACTAACCGCTAAACTGATGAAAAGTTTTAGTCAGTTTTCCCACTAATTTAACCGATTTTACTTCAATGTTAGCTGTGGTGCAAAATAAAGAAGTCGGTGAATTTAAATAAAGAATTAATAAAAATCCGTATATTCTATTTGTATATTAAATAATGAGCAAAAAAAACTTTTTTAGCGCTATGTGGATAGAGAAGAAAAAATTTGAAGGCAGTGCGCTTAGGCCGACTGTGGAGTCAGTGACTACAGTGCTGAAATATAGTGCAAGGGTAACGTGGGACTCCAGCAGAACCTAAGAATGGAGGTAGAAAGACCAAACGGCGCTGAATCATTTGTTTTTAGCGACGAAAATTCAGACCCCGATGAAAAATTAAAAGAATTGTCTGAGCACAGTGGCTCTGAAAAAGCTTGCGAAATTAAGTTAATATTCGACAATATTCGAATTGTATTTTTTAATTTGGTTTCATGAATTTTTGGATATTTCGCTGCCATCTATTCACTGATTTATCAATTATTTAGAGTTAAGCCCAAAATACAACAACGCAGTGGCAGTGGCAGTTTTTAAAATCAGCTCTTACTGCTAATATTGGCAGTCAATGCCGCAGCAAACACAATACGGCGTTGTCAGTGACAGCTTTTTTTGACATTCCCTTTTGTTTGTTTACATTTTTGTTGTTGTCTTTTAGGCTTCAGCGACATGAACAGAAGTTGGCTGCATTTTATTTATGTCAAATTCAGCATGCGAAGTTTGCTGCGGTGAAGGCAGTGGCAGTAAATTTAGAATTTGGGCTAAACTGAGCAGTACTGCCAGCTGCCACTGCTGTATTGTGAGCCGCTTCATTGGACACCACACTTTCTAAAAAACTACTGATTTCGAAAAACTGCCACTGCCACTTCCACGGCGTTATTGTATTTTGGGCTTTTGAATAGTGATCAGAAAAATCACTAATCAGTTTTCCCACTAATTTAACTGATAATCATAGGTCAGGCTTCTTGCAGGGCTACTCCCAATTCCTCAGCAAGAAGCCTGACCTATGATTATCGGTTGAATTAGTGGGAAAACTGACTAAAACTTGTCGTCAGTTTAGGTCATATTTGACGCCAAATGTTGTCAAAATAATGAAAACGGGTTGTCATCTGGTGTCATTTGCGTTTGTTGTCATATATCACCACTCACGGTCATATAAAATGACACCCAAATGAAAACGGCCCTCGCCGCTGATGTGGCAGCATTTGACAACCAAATTTTTTTGCCAACACGTTGGCAATTTTGATTTCTTTTGACATGCGAACAGCTGATTCTTGCTACAATACGGACCGTTTAGCTACAAAAAAACGAAAAATGCAGATCGATAGAACTTTTCACGCAGATTTCAACCATACCCAAATTATTTGGGGCAAGTAAAAAACAAACAAATACAACAGGTTGAACTTCAACTTTCCTATTTTTTATATGTTTAATATCTCGGAAACTACTTGACCGATTAGAAAAATATTGACGCCAATTCAAAGATAATTTAAATAGCTTTTTTACGACGTATTTATTATAACCATTTTTAAAACAAATGATTGGTAAACGCTATTTAAAAAATATATATACAATTTCGATTTTTACCACTACTTTCGTTAAATTTTGCCCTATAACAACCTTTATATATAAGGTAATGACCTGTACTTTCTAAATAATATAAATCTCTGTAGCGTTAATAATGCAATTTTCTTTAAAAAAAGGTAATTTAATGAAAAAGTTAAATTTTTTGTTTTTTAGTATTTTTGACTTAAAAATATAAAAAATCAGAAAAATTATGTACATCAACTGAAAGATAAACTAATCATCTTTATTCTGACGTCATTCGTTGTTTCATCGGTTATGTAGTTCATAAGATATTGATATTTCAAAATTCCGAAGAATTTAACTTAATCTCCTATATGAGTAGTCTTGCACTTGCAATCAGCGTTATGTGGTTTTATAATAGAAAGCTATAAATTTGAAAAAACGACTACGGCAACAAGTAGCATTTAAATTGAATCTTTTTTATTATTGCCTGAAAATTTGGATAAATAAGAGCCTTATAAAATTATAACATAACATACCATGACATAAGATAACATTAACAGTGTACACGACCTAAAGCAGTTTTCTAGGTTCATCAGAAGATGGATACTTTTGAAAGTTTATAATTAAGTATGATAGCGACTTTTGGAAGAAGAGTTAACATTTTATGCTATTTTTTCAGAACATAAAAAGATTTTGCACTGTGTTGTTAGTGGACATGAAACTACTTTAAATACTGGTACGTAATCCACCAAAAACAAAACTCGAAAAAATTTTACATAGCGCAATTTGCAAGTGGATTACTCATATCTTCTTAACTTTCTACTTGCGCTAACTAGTTTCGGTAAGGTTGAAATCAGCATAAATAGGTCTATATAAATACATTTTTTGTTTGTGTATAGCTAAAATGTCGGTATTCTACACTTTTTGTAAAAATTTGACATCACATTTGACATCGTAATGAAAACGGAATGTCTCTCATCTGACACCGAAATTTGACGACAGTCTTTGACATGCACTGCCTTATCGACACTTGATCAGTTTTTAAAATGTAATGAAAACGCATTTGACACCAAATGAACAGCTGTAAGATGAAGGCAGTTTATGATGTCAGCGATTTTGACCTAATGAAAACCAGCAAGACCTGCCTATCAGCTCACCTGATTGTGTTATTTCCATCTTGTATATTTACTGAGGATCAAAACGGCATGCAGGTTGATTGTATTGTCAAGGAAGATAGAACAAGACAATCAGCCTTATCATGAGTTTAATTTTCCCCGAACCGGTTTACTTTTTTAGTTTTGGTTTCCATGGTTTTACTATGGGCGGATGACAAATTTTCGGGTGAATTTTTTTTCAGGCGAAACTTAGGATAAGGCAGAAAAGTCAATATAAATAAAAGTATAAAAAAGTCAATAGTTACGTTCCTTATCTCCCAGAAATAGTCAGAAAAAGTCCAAAGTAGTCAGATTTAGTCCAAAAAGCGTACCTTAACTCGAAAATGACAGCAAAAATGAGGGAGCAACACTCAGTGAGAATGTGTCTTTTCAGTCCGAAGTAGTCAGATTTACTTAGCTTAGGGCCGTCTGCACCATGTCTAGTTAATTCTAACTCCCAGTTAAACACCTTTATCGACGTTATCGACACCCATCATATAACATGTGATCGATAAAGCAGTTAACGTGCTTAACTGAAGGATGTACCTCCAGTTAGCGTTCACTAGACATGGTGCAACCGGCCCTTAGCATGAGAGTTGTCACATAAGAATCTGTTAAACGGGTTTGCGTGTAATAGGGAATTTACATGATTCTACTTTCACAGGCGATTAGTTGAACCAAAAGTTGAACGAAAGTAGGCAGCCGACCCATGATGCAATAATACAAGGCGGTATCAGTTGTGACAGCTCGATAGCACCTTGTATTATTGCATCATGCAGCCGACCAACTTTAATGAAAGCGATTAGTTGAAAGGCCGTTTACACCAGGCGATTGTTGCTTTCAACTAAAAATCGCCTGAAAAATCGCCTCATGTAAATTCCGTATAAGCGGTTACCCAACGCATAGCAATTAACATGTAGAATTCTGTTGGGTTTTGATTTTTACAATTAAGTATTTTTTTTTATTGATTTTGAAAGTTTCTCCTTCGCTTTGTAGCTGTAAGGGGGCCGGACAGCTCGCCCACCCTGCTCCTACCTAGCTACGCCCGTGGCCACAACCACTTTTTCTATTTTCTCTAGCTCACTGGTCCTTATTGTTTAGGTATGCCTCCATGTCTTACATATAAATAGCCAATATTGGCCATATAAATGCAGATAAAATGTACATATGATCTGAAAATGAATTTTTGAAGTTAATCAACAATCTCTACTTAAATAGCCTATCTGAAATTGGGCCTAAGTCCAATCCTTAATACTCCCGGGGAGTTTGTTCTCCCCGGAACTTGTTTCTCCCGAGAAAGAAATCCTCCAATAATTAATCCCCAGGGAGTAGCACTTTCCCGAAAATTTGGGAGGAGGAAATTTGAATTTCAAAAAAGCTGTATCGACACTTTTTTGACAGCTCAACTCCGCCCTTTAATATAAAAAATTGTCAGGGAATTTTTATTCATGATAGGAGGAAAGGAAAAAGTGAGAAAACTCCCAAGGAGTTTCTGTTCAGAATCGGCCGTATTTCTAAACTATAACTGATGGAAATGACCAATTTGCACAACTAAGTTCCAATTCGGCATTTGAACATGGTTGCGCATATTGGACATTTCCATCAGTTAAGCCCAAAATACAATAGCGCGGTGGCAGTGACAGTTTTTAAAATCAGCTGTTACAGCTAATATTGGCAGTCACTGCCGCAGCAAACACAATACGGCGTTGTCAGTGACTGCTTTTTTTGACATTTCCTTTTGTTTGTTTACATTTTTGTTGTTGCCTTTTAAGCTCCAGTGACAACAACATAAGTTGGCTGCGTTCCATTTATATCAAATTCAACATGCGAAGTTTGCTGCGATAAAGGCAGTGGCAGTGAATTTAGAATTTGGGCTAAGCTGAGCAGTACTGCCTCCTGCCGCTGCTGTATTGTGCTGCGCTTCATCATACACAACACTTTCTAAAAAACGACTGATTTCGAAAAACTGCCGCTGCCATAAAAGAGACTGATGCTTTGCAATATACTAACTTGGAACTCAGCCTTAGTCTGCACAAACCCTGGTCTCATCAACGTATCGAGTATTTTGTTGGTAGGCGATACCCTAACTATCGATTAATTGATTTATAGCCCATAACTAAGCGCGTGTAATTTTTATTTTGCCGGTGTTTACTTTAGGAGGATAGGAATATCTGGTGCCGTCTGGGGAACTTGGCAAACTAATCAAATCACAAAACGAAAAAAAATAACTGCAATCATGTCTGCTGCTATGCCAATTAATCCAAAACCATTCCTAAATGGATTGACAGGAAAAGCTGTTATAATAAAACTGAAATGGGGTCATGAGTATAAAGGATACTTAGTCTCCGTAGATGGGTATATGAATATGCAACTTGCTAATACCGAAGAGCACACTGCTGATGGACAAGTCACAGGTAAGACCAAATTGCTCCATTGCGGACGTCGTATTTTTAATTTTCATTTCAGTTATTAAGAGAAAGTACAATAATATCATAGATCTTGGGTTGGCTTTCCTATATGGATGATGGTTAAAGGGGCGAAGGGGGAGGCGGAGTGGCAATTCCTCCCACCCATTTTATATAGGGCATGAACCGTCATTCACAAAAATGCAGCCTGCGACTGGGACCTTAGACAAATGACAAAAGTCACAATTTTTGCTTACGTTTTGCTGTATTTTTTCGCTTAAAAAAGCCTAAATATCCATTTGGGTAAAAGTGCACTTTAGCGGAACCAGGCGTCCAACTACTTTTTGCGTAGGCGGCCTTCGGCCGCACTTAGTGATTATAACCAGGGTTGTTGCGAATATTATTCCAAAATAAAAGTTCTTTCCGGATAATAAACAAACGGCCTGTCCAAATTAAACATATTTGGTATCATATAAAAGAGGACTGAAATAGCTTTTAAACAGAAATAACGAACGACCTCTCTTTATATTTTTTGTATAATTTAATACTAAATAAATGCATCACAGCGCACAGCAGTGCGCGCGAGTGATATACCTGATACAAGGTTTGTTCTATGGTAATTGATCAACATTTTTTGTTGAAATATTTTTCAATATGTGGCTTTCCTCGTTTAGACATTTCAGTTTTAAAGCTATTTAAGTACTCTTTCATTTGATACCAAACTTGTTTAATTTGGATAAGCGGTTTGTTTATTATCCGGAAAAGACTTTTATTTCGGAATAATATTCGCAACAACCCTGATTATATCCCTCAGGCAGTAGAATTCTCCTTTCTGTGTTGCCAAAGAAGGGGGGCTGAACACCTTTTGCAGAGAACACCTTTCTGCGTAGGCGGCCTTCGGCCGCACTTAGGGAATATAACCCTCAGGCAGTAGAATTCTCCTTTCTGTGTTGCCAAAGAAGGGGGGCTGAACACCTTTTGCAGAGAACAACTTTCATTTACTCCATTTATTTGCATCAAATTCATCAAACGTGGTGCGAAAAGTGCAAAGTGCAATTGTTTTTTTCGAATAACTCTTAAATTAATTACAAATTTAATACCAATACAATTATCAAATTTAAAAACATTTATATGGGGATTGATAGAGATCATTGAGGTGAGCGTAGCGGTGTATTTTTCTTGGGGGGAAACAACAACGCGTAATTCAATTCTTCTATGATATGGAGTGCTCAAGTATTATTGTATTGACATTTTGTGACTGTTTTGTGGACATTTCAGGAGGTTTAATAAATTTTGAGCATACAAAATGTCTGGTAACATAGTTGAAAGTGGACTTATCTGCATTCACCGTGTAAACATATAAAAAGTAGTATCGGAAAGTTTGATTTTCAGAAATAAAAAGTGCTTTCGAAAGTGACTTTACATGCAAGGTGTAACTGCTCCTACAATCTCTTTTGGAAATTCTTGAGTTTGACAGACTTTTGAAAAGGACTTGCACTTGCCACGACTAACAGCTACTTTATAGAGAATCCAATGCCTGCCAGCGCATCCGCCCAGACAGTTCATTAAGCACACCCAAGTTTGAGCGATCATTACCCGGAGCTCCTCAAAAATACTTTACATCAAAGTATAAAATGTCACAGATATGAATCATATACACATACAATAGTAATTGCTACTTATAAATTCAGGATATGCGTTTTCTTGGAGACTCCGTTGGTTATGGTGGTCATAAATTCAATGGTCCATTGCCCGGAGCTGCTCCAACATGATGAGTAGATTTTAGTAAGCCTCACACGCAACTGACTCTGGCTACAACCTGGATATCTGAATATTAGAAAATAAATAGCAATTATCTTTTAAAATTTTAATAAAATTTTAAGAAAAATGTTTGTTTACAAAATTGCCTGTGCCACTCTGTGCGGTTGTAATAGTACGGTTGTTGCTCCCTTTTATACCACAGTAATTTTGTATACAACTCAGAATCAGCAAAATTCATGCTCCTTGTTAACAACACTGATCAGATTTTACCCCCGAGGAGTACTCAAAAAGGTTTAGTACTGTATATACTGTGAACACAACCTCCTTTTGGTCGGAATAGTAGTAACCTAGAAGCTACTATAAATAAGGGCCTGTTCTAGGCACGTAATAAAAGCGGCATTACTACTGCGCTGATGAAAATTTGCAACACTGTTGCAACTGCCCAACTGACAATAAGTTGCTAGAAATTCACACCGAACGTGATACTTTAATAGTTCGGACAATACTGCGGTTGTGATTGCAACTCGAACAAGCCCTAACTTTATGAAAGTTATGCAGGGGCTTTGTTTCTTTTATTTTCTAGCAGATAATTATCAGCAAGAAGAAGAATGGGTAGATTGAGAGAATTACGCTTACAGAGAGCGAAATAAAGAAATAGTAAAGAAACGCAAAACTAGCAGAAACTAGCAAGTAAACAGCTGATCGATGTATTTGACTATTGACATTATTTGGCGCGAATTTTTGTTTATCCATTTTGACAGCTGCTAGTCTCTGCTAGTAAAAATTTTACTACGGGCTCCATAAATCAAGAAATGTGTATGAAGTAGTGTTTGCAATATCGTTTGCTGTCGTTCATAAAGCAACACAAAGGCGCAGTTCTGCTCTGTCCCGATTTAGCATTGTGCCATTACAGCCCCTTTGGCGTGAACTGGTATGACTGACATAGTCACGGGGTATATATTGTTCAAAAGGACCACAACCTACCAAACTGTTCACAAATGCGACCCGTTGAAAATTATTGAAAGAAAATAGATATAAACAAAAGAAGACATCAAAAATTATCAGAATTTCAAAATTAGTTGGCAGAGAGAAGCAGACACCGTTATAATAACGGATGTCCGTATCCTAATGAGAGGGCTCAAATGTAAATTGCGCCATTTTGTTTATAATGAAGATAATTGAAATAAGTTTTTTTTGTTTAATATAGTAAGCTTAATAAAGAAGATGATAAAGCAGAAAACTCTTTTCGTTGGTAATATGTTGTTATAATAATTTTCGGTTGACCAAAATTTTTCGTGTCCATTCTTAAGGCCTGTATGCAGCTCTCAAGACAAGCAAAAACTCCATATAAAATGACGTACGTACAAGAAATGGCTAAGAAATTTTCTTGAGTCAAATTTCCTTAAGGCAGTAAGTACGCAGTTCTTAAGAAATTTACTACGCTTTCTACTACGGTTTTCTAAAGTTTTTTGTGAAAAAAGAGCACAAGGCAACCCAGGTTTGCAACAGAAATATATGCCCGTTCCATTATTTCTTGAGGAAAAGTGAGGCAACAGGCTGTGAGGTATCAAATATGTCAAAATTCCTTGGACACACACGCGAAATAATGGCAATTTTTTCTTGACCGTTTTCTTGAGAGCTGCATACAGGGCTTTAAGATGAAAAATAAATTAATTTTAATTTTAATTTTAGTGAGTATTTTAATCGTATGAGTGTAAAACGTGGTTTTTGTGTAATCTGAAATAACGTGACTTCCTGTTTTTCCAATTTCTCAGTTCTTTAGTGAACCATAACTGTGTTTGTTGTTCAGGAACACACTTGCGTTTAGGCACATACTTTTCAAATAATTGATGCACAGTAAAATTAAAATGTGCAACGCTTTGCTCAACCTTTTCTTTGCATATAGGCCTCGACAATTTAGACAATTCTTTAATCAGTTTTATAAAGTTGGCTTTCGGAAAATCAAAGCGAATATTTGGTTAGTATGTTTGGATACCGTAATTTTGACCATCGTTTATGATGTCGTAAGATATCTCAATAGCAGGGTGGTAGACATCTTCATCAAAACTAGTGGGTCACAATTATTTACAGCGGACTTAGATGCATCATCAACATAAACAAGATCTAATGCTTTGCCAAACTTATTGCGAAGTACATTATGATTTAGGCAGAGTTTAGCCATCTCCTCTAAAAATACGTTGTTGCACGCCCTAGACGAGAAAGATACCATATCATTGTCAATGATGTTCCATGATACATTTGGTAAATTAAAGTCACCCAACACTATCATTGAATCAGAGGCGTTCCCACGACAGTCGGGTCTACGTAACCGGAACGACCCAGATTTATATCTGGCCAAGGACTGTCACTCCAGCAACACTCCCCAAAAGTCTTTGGGGAGTTTGTATGCTGTTACAACAACAACAACATTGAATCAGAGGGTTTAATTATTGAATTAATTGATTTCAGTAAAGATGATGAGCCAGATCGGGGAGGAATATAGCATAGAGCTAAGTAAGTAAACCCCATTCCAACGAGTATACGAATGCATTTGAATTCTGCAGATTCAATGTGTGGAAGATTAACTTCTTCAGGTGGTATTGAAGAGTCTACGGCAAAGAGTACGCCACCGCCGATCCTGTCCTCCCGATCTTTTCTGTAGATATGACAATTATTTGAAAGAATCTCTGAATTAAAAATGTGAGGTTTAAGCCAAGTTTCAGTGAAAGAAATCAGGTATATTAAAATTGCATTCAAGGCCATTAAGATATAAGTTCGTTAATTTGGTATTTAAGCCTCTTAAGTTTTGATAATAAATACTTAAAGCAGATTTAGTAATCAGTTTTTTGATTCAGTATTCTGATGGGGAATATTTGCTAAATTGTTATTTTTGTTGGGCCTATACTCGAATTCACGAACGAAAGCTCCGCAGGTCCAAAAAGAACTACTAAGCAGCATGTCAAAATTTTCTAAATTTTCGTAAATTTTAAATTAAGAAATATTTGTTTCATTTTTAAAATTAAATTTTCTGATACTTAAGTTGATAGTTTTAACCTTGGACGAGATGTAAAACTTTATATTGTCTTCGGAAGTATCCCTCGAACATCTAGAGACAAATATAGACTTCTTTGGGGGAACCACAACCAGTCTCCTAGTATTAGACTCGATTACCGCCGCAGTGTATTATTTCCACATTCTAGAAAATATTAATTACGTTATTTTATGTCGCCAAATTTCAAAACGTCAACAATGTTTTTAGAAATGCCTACTACAGACGAAACAATAAAAATTACAAAATATAAACCAAAGTATAGGGCGGGACGGGATTCGATTACCGAGCGCAGTATTGTCTAAAATTGTATACTTGAAACTGAATCTCAATGTTTAATTTGTTGGCGTTATGTGATTTATGCAAAAATTGCTAAAATACCATTTTGGTCTTATTTTTTTAGGTATGTTCTTTTTAATGAATATACATTTTTGGGATATTAGTATACTAGGACTGAGTATTTCATGTTAAAGTAAAACGATGTTAATTTAGATTTATTTTTAGCAATTTATTAATTTCATTAGACCCGCAAACTCGTTATCCGCCACTATTCGATAAAGTTTGTATCTCAGTTTATTTACCACTCCTCTTTGACTTTAAACAACACAATTTTAGCTGCTGGAAAGTGCAGGTTTTAATGAAATTTTCATTTTTCAGGCCTACTAGGAATTTCATTTTCTTCGAGTAATTTATTTGAATTTCATCTCGGCCGAGACAAATTCTTGTATTTCCGCTTTGAATAGAGAAAGCCTAATTCATAACCTTTCCAATAGTATCCCACTTTTGTAAATAGAGCAAGAAATATTGAACTTATAACGGAATTTCGTTGACCCAACTTGA
>NW_016158479.1:64110-80459 GCF_001687245.7 Rhagoletis zephyria
CCAAAGAAGGGGGGCTGAACACCTTTTGCAGAGAACAACTTTCATTTACTCCATTTATTTGCATCAAATTCATCAAACGTGGTGCGAAAAGTGCAAAGTGCAATTGTTTTTTTCGAATAACTCTTAAATTAATTACAAATTTAATACCAATACAATTATCAAATTTAAAAACATTTATATGGGGATTGATAGAGATCATTGAGGTGAGCGTAGCGGTGTATTTTTCTTGGGGGGAAACAACAACGCGTAATTCAATTCTTCTATGATATGGAGTGCTCAAGTATTATTGTATTGACATTTTGTGACTGTTTTGTGGACATTTCAGGAGGTTTAATAAATTTTGAGCATACAAAATGTCTGGTAACATAGTTGAAAGTGGACTTATCTGCATTCACCGTGTAAACATATAAAAAGTAGTATCGGAAAGTTTGATTTTCAGAAATAAAAAGTGCTTTCGAAAGTGACTTTACATGCAAGGTGTAACTGCTCCTACAATCTCTTTTGGAAATTCTTGAGTTTGACAGACTTTTGAAAAGGACTTGCACTTGCCACGACTAACAGCTACTTTATAGAGAATCCAATGCCTGCCAGCGCATCCGCCCAGACAGTTCATTAAGCACACCCAAGTTTGAGCGATCATTACCCGGAGCTCCTCAAAAATACTTTACATCAAAGTATAAAATGTCACAGATATGAATCATATACACATACAATAGTAATTGCTACTTATAAATTCAGGATATGCGTTTTCTTGGAGACTCCGTTGGTTATGGTGGTCATAAATTCAATGGTCCATTGCCCGGAGCTGCTCCAACATGATGAGTAGATTTTAGTAAGCCTCACACGCAACTGACTCTGGCTACAACCTGGATATCTGAATATTAGAAAATAAATAGCAATTATCTTTTAAAATTTTAATAAAATTTTAAGAAAAATGTTTGTTTACAAAATTGCCTGTGCCACTCTGTGCGGTTGTAATAGTACGGTTGTTGCTCCCTTTTATACCACAGTAATTTTGTATACAACTCAGAATCAGCAAAATTCATGCTCCTTGTTAACAACACTGATCAGATTTTACCCCCGAGGAGTACTCAAAAAGGTTTAGTACTGTATATACTGTGAACACAACCTCCTTTTGGTCGGAATAGTAGTAACCTAGAAGCTACTATAAATAAGGGCCTGTTCTAGGCACGTAATAAAAGCGGCACTACTACTGCGCTGATGAAAATTTGCAACACTGTTGCAACTGCCCAACTGACAATAAGTTGCTAGAAATTCACACCGAACGTGATACTTTAATAGTTCGGACAATACTGCGGTTGTGATTGCAACTCGAACAAGCCCTAACTTTATGAAAGTTATGCAGGGGCTTTGTTTCTTTTATTTTCTAGCAGATAATTATCAGCAAGAAGAAGAATGGGTAGATTGAGAGAATTACGCTTACAGAGAGCGAAATAAAGAAATAGTAAAGAAACGCAAAACTAGCAGAAACTAGCAAGTAAACAGCTGATCGATGTATTTGACTATTGACATTATTTGGCGCGAATTTTTGTTTATCCATTTTGACAGCTGCTAGTCTCTGCTAGTAAAAATTTTACTACGGGCTCCATAAATCAAGAAATGTGTATGAAGTAGTGTTTGCAATATCGTTTGCTGTCGTTCATAAAGCAACACAAAGGCGCAGTTCTGCTCTGTCCCGATTTAGCATTGTGCCATTACAGCCCCTTTGGCGTGAACTGGTATGACTGACATAGTCACGGGGTATATATTGTTCAAAAGGACCACAACCTACCAAACTGTTCACAAATGCGACCCGTTGAAAATTATTGAAAGAAAATAGATAAAAACAAAAGAAGACATCAAAAATTATCAGAATTTCAAAATTAGTTGGCAGAGAGAAGCAGACACCGTTATAATAACGGATGTCCGTATCCTAATGAGAGGGCTCAAATGTAAATTGCGCCATTTTGTTTATAATGAAGATAATTGAAATAAGTTTTTTTTGTTTAATATAGTAAGCTTAATAAAGAAGATGATAAAGCAGAAAACTCTTTTCGTTGGTAATATGTTGTTATAATAATTTTCGGTTGACCAAAATTTTTCGTGTCCATTCTTAAGGCCTGTATGCAGCTCTCAAGACAAGCAAAAACTCCATATAAAATGACGTACGTACAAGAAATGGCTAAGAAATTTTCTTGAGTCAAATTTCCTTAAGGCAGTAAGTACGCAGTTCTTAAGAAATTTACTACGCTTTCTACTACGGTTTTCTAAAGTTTTTTGTGAAAAAAGAGCACAAGGCAACCCAGGTTTGCAACAGAAATATATGCCCGTTCCATTATTTCTTGAGGAAAAGTGAGGCAACAGGCTGTGAGGTATCAAATATGTCAAAATTCCTTGGACACACACGCGAAATAATGGCAATTTTTTCTTGACCGTTTTCTTGAGAGCTGCATACAGGGCTTTAAGATGAAAAATAAATTAATTTTAATTTTAATTTTAGTGAGTATTTTAATAGTATGAGTGTAAAACGTGGTTTTTGTGTAATCTGAAATAACGTGACTTCCTGTTTTTCCAATTTCTCAGTTCTTTAGTGAACCATAACTGTGTTTGTTGTTCAGGAACACACTTGCGTTTAGGCACATACTTTTCAAATAATTGATGCACAGTAAAATTAAAATGTGCAACGCTTTGCTCAACCTTTTCTTTGCATATAGGCCTCGACAATTTAGACAATTCTTTAATCAGTTTTATAAAGTTGGCTTTCGGAAAATCAAAGCGAATATTTGGTTAGTATGTTTGGATACCGTAATTTTGACCATCGTTTATGATGTCGTAAGATATCTCAATAGCAGGGTGGTAGACATCTTCATCAAAACTAGTGGGTCACAATTATTTACAGCGGACTTAGATGCATCATCAACATAAACAAGATCTAATGCTTTGCCAAACTTATTGCGAAGTACATTATGATTTAGGCAGAGTTTAGCCATCTCCTCTAAAAATACGTTGTTGCACGCCCTAGACGAGAAAGATACCATATCATTGTCAATGATGTTCCATGATACATTTGGTAAATTAAAGTCACCCAACACTATCATTGAATCAGAGGCGTTCCCACGACAGTCGGGTCTACGTAACCGGAACGACCCAGATTTATATCTGGCCAAGGACTGTCACTCCAGCAACACTCCCCAAAAGTCTTTGGGGAGTTTGTATGCTGTTACAACAACAACAACATTGAATCAGAGGGTTTAATTATTGAATTAATTGATTTCAGTAAAGATGATGAGCCAGATCGGGGAGGAATATAGCATAGAGCTAAGTAAGTAAACCCCATTCCAACGAGTATACGAATGCATTTGAATTCTGCAGATTCAATGTGTGGAAGATTAACTTCTTCAGGTGGTATTGAAGAGTCTACGGCAAAGAGTACGCCACCGCCGATCCTGTCCTCCCGATCTTTTCTGTAGATATGACAATTATTTGAAAGAATCTCTGAATTAAAAATGTGAGGTTTAAGCCAAGTTTCAGTGAAAGAAATCAGGTATATTAAAATTGCATTCAAGGCCATTAAGATATAAGTTCGTTAATTTGGTATTTAAGCCTCTTAAGTTTTGATAATAAATACTTAAAGCAGATTTAGTAATCAGTTTTTTGATTCAGTATTCTGATGGGGAATATTTGCTAAATTGTTATTTTTGTTGGGCCTATACTCGAATTCACGAACGAAAGCTCCGCAGGTCCAAAAAGAACTACTAAGCAGCATGTCAAAATTTTCTAAATTTTCGTAAATTTTAAATTAAGAAATATTTGTTTCATTTTTAAAATTAAATTTTCTGATACTTAAGTTGATAGTTTTAACCTTGGACGAGATGTAAAACTTTATATTGTCTTCGGAAGTATCCCTCGAACATCTAGAGACAAATATAGACTTCTTTGGGGGAACCACAACCAGTCTCCTAGTATTAGACTCGATTACCGCCGCAGTGTATTATTTCCACATTCTAGAAAATATTAATTACGTTATTTTATGTCGCCAAATTTCAAGTCAACAATGTTTTTAGAAATGCCTACTACAGACGAAACAATAAAAATTACAAAATATAAACCAAAGTATAGGGCGGGACGGGATTCGATTACCGAGCGCAGTATTGTCTAAAATTGTATACTTGAAACTGAATCTCAATGTTTAATTTGTTGGCGTTATGTGATTTATGCAAAAATTGCTAAAATACCATTTTGGTCTTATTTTTTTAGGTATGTTCTTTTTAATGAATATACATTTTTGGGATATTAGTATACTAGGACTGAGTATTTCATGTTAAAGTAAAACGATGTTAATTTAGATTTATTTTTAGCAATTTATTAATTTCATTAGACCCGCAAACTCGTTATCCGCCACTATTCGATAAAGTTTGTATCTCAGTTTATTTACCACTCCTCTTTGACTTTAAACAACACAATTTTAGCTGCTGGAAAGTGCAGGTTTTAATGAAATTTTCATTTTTCAGGCCTACTAGGAATTTCATTTTCTTCGAGTAATTTATTTGAATTTCATCTCGGCCGAGACAAATTCTTGTATTTCCGCTTTGAATAGAGAAAGCCTAATTCATAACCTTTCCAATAGTATCCCACTTTTGTAAATAGAGCAAGAAATATTGAACTTATAACGGAATTTCGTTGACCCAACTTGACTTTTTATCGATATTTTCCACGCACATATTTAAACAAAAAAAAATTTATTTTTAAATCCATTTTTGTCAGTTTATAATTCATTGTTATAGGGAAATTCTAAATATCAATTTTGGGCATTTTAGCCTTTGTAGTTAGTTAAATATTTCAGTTTTTGCCGTTTTAAAAATTGCAGTTATATAATAGGGTGGCATGGCAGTAACTCTAAATGACCAATTTTTTGTAAAAAGCTTCGCCTATCTTATAACATACCTTGTGAAAAATTTCATTAATCTATCTTCAATAGTTTTCGAATTACAGAATTAAAAGCAGCTAGATGGGTAAAATCTTACACTCTGCGCCGGAAGGGATGGGGTAACTGAGTTACTAATTGAGTGTAGAGTAAGCGTAAGATGATTAGATGACGGTGCCACAACTTCAACGGGGGAAGGGGAAGATACTTCAGGCTCGTTGTTGTTAGAAGCAGAAGCAGACTTTAGCCCTGTTCGCGTACGCACTATCCAGTAAAATCCAGTACTAATTTTACTGGTTTTTACTGGATGTCGTTTTCGTACGCAAAAATGGCAGTTGAACTTGCAAGTTTTACTGGATTTTTACTGGATAAATTTCTACTAGCCACTATTTGCTAGTAAGAAAAACAGATGATGGCATGATGCTTAATGTAATTCACATTAACAAAATAATTGTTTGAGGTGCTTTTAGAGTTGCAATTGACAAAATAAACCTATTTAAATATATCTAATACTAGTTTTCTAAGAAAATTGCATCGGAAAATAACAAATTAATCAGCTGATCATAAAACTAACAACTTCTTGCTGGTTTTGCGTTTTCGTACGTTCTTGCATATTTCACTCATTGGGAGTAAATATTGGCTTATCTCCGAAATTTGGTTACTGGCAAGTTACCTGATATTTTTTGCTGGAGAATACGAAAACACAACTTTTGTTATACGTTCTTTTGAGGATGACGACTCCGATGTCTGTGGACATGGAGAAGAGAGGTTAATTAAGTCATTCGGAAGATTGTTCTGACGTGGAACGATTTTCCTTTCATTGGCGGACTATGAAGACGCTTGCGGTTTGATATACGAATACCGTAAGAAAACAAAGCAACCGTGTATCGCGTAAACTTTGTAAACAAATACATTGTATACCATTTGACATTAGCTATAAATTTGATTAAGATAGAAAAATGTAATCTTAATCTTCGACGTCAGCCATTGTTTACTTCGAAATGCCATCAAAGTATCAATTAGCAGTTTGCTTTCTGTATACGCATCGATAACTTTTACGATACATTTTGGGACATGCAACATCGTCAAAAATTACACATTTGCATTTAGGAACGCGTGACTTTGTATAGTTGCTTTGCAACTGACGTTTTGGAACTCAGCCCAACTTAAAGAGATCAACTTCGGTTGACCTGCACTTTAAGCAAGACCAGCGAAGGACCTTGCCATCATTAATAGAGTCCAGAATTCTTCTTGTCAAACCGGCACATTTTCGATGGCAAATAATATCACAGAGCCAGCACGATAATTAGCGTTCATAATCGCTTTTAATTAGGCAATTATCAAAATCACAGTAGCAAAAAATTAAAAAAAATTATGGTTATAAAAAGCAAACAAAATAAATTATAACAGACGAGTTAACAGCAGATGGCGCTCTCAGCGCTGTTATGTGGGCATGTATGTTAGATTCATAGGATTTTTAAAGTCCTGCAGTTCCATTTTTAGGAAAGTATTTAAACCTTTTTTTTGCCTAAGACAATGAGAAGCCCATCCAGAACCTATAACCGAAATTTCAAAAAAATCGGTACAGCCGATCTCGACTTTGCGAACAGAAAAAACGGCTTTCAAAATATATATTAGTATAGATTAGGAGCTGATGTATTTAGTTTTAGAATATATGTAGCGAACAGTTTCAATATCACTGTATTATGGCAAAGTAAACAGCTGTGACAAGAATTACCAAAAGAAGTAAACAAAAAGAGCAAAAGAAATGTGCAAAAATAAAAACGATTTCAGTTAACTACAGAGGAATTACAACAACAATGATAACAACAAATGACTTGGCAAGATTGGATGTATGCTAGTGAAATTTAACTAAATTTAATAAAAAACACAAAACTTTCACTTAGCTTGCAGATTTTTCATAATTTTCGTACACAGTTCCATACTTGGATTTAAATGGGATTTGCTAAAATAGAAGCCATATTTAAATACCAAATTATCAAAAAAATTTTGCAAATACTAACAAAAAAAAACCGTATACTAATTTTGTGAGTAACAGTACCTACATAGAACAATATGAACAAAAGTTATTTGAAGCGTTCGGACGTTCCGATTCTCAATATACTTACAATCTATAATCCTATAGCTTTCCGAAAGAAATTTTATGTGACTGGCAAGAGTAACCAAAACTAGCTTTTGTATTAAAATTTTTACAAATAAAGTAAACGTTACGACTCTTTTTACATTTAAAGTATATTTTGTGTCCGAACGCTTGAAAAAAAGCACAATATGTAAGCCTTACAGAACATAAGCTGTACTCAATTTTTGTATAGATTTATAATTCTTTTTATCGTGTGCCACAATTATGAAGGATTTATGGAAGGTATGGTTTCTCCGAAAAAAAGAAAAATTGAAAGTGTAGTTGGAAAGCCGCAAATATCTTGATATGGAATGGCCCATTTAGTCCAATATTTTGGTGGATGAAAGACAAAATGTGTAGTTATCGATTGGCATCTATAAACTCTGTCCAGGCAAAATTCTATTTTTTTGGTCTTGGTTGACACGTTTCAGGAAATACCCATATGTCTGAGAGCCCCTTGGAAGGCTAAAACTAAATTGCCAACATCTGCATAAACTCCTCTTTCTGTTCATCTGTGGAAGTTAAGTGTCTCGAAAGTGTAAAGCAAAATATTTCGTCGTTTAAAGTACAAAACCGCGTATCAACAAAATGCAAAATGCGGCACCCGCGGGACCCACGGTAATGATTTCAAAATGACCGGAATCGGCGCTATTGGGAAGGCCTGTAAAAAGTTTACGGGTGGGCCGGGACGAAAATCCTTTCTGATACTCCCGATAAAACTGCAACCTCCGAAAATTCAGAAAATCTGTCTTAAAAAATTTAAAAAAATATGCACTCTTTATGTTTTATTGTGACGAAAACGAACAGCATAGCAAAACAAAATATTCAGAGGATGCCAGATCTTTCATAAAATTTTGTATTATTTAAAATTTAATTGAAAGACATGTGAATTTTGTTAAAGATAGAAAGGAAAGGACCTACGGGACCCGCGGTACAATTCTGAAAAACGTCGGGGTGGGCGGGTTCGGAACTTAAAAAATTTAATTTCGAGATGGGCGGGATCGGGACTTAATATTTAGTCCCATGCCCATATCTACTTTCAATCCCTGTGCCACCTAAAGAAACACACTGATCCTTTTAAAAATCATTACACAAAATAACAATCATTCAATGCGATTTAGAAATCTGGTAGAAAATGGTTCCCAATTGAATGATTCTTGCCATTTTATATGTACAGTGGTGGAAGAAATAATATAGACTTTTTATTTGGGCCAGTTTTGGCTATATTTCTTTTGTTTATTCGATGTTTCATACCTTTTATAAAAAACTAGCGCTTTATATAACACGCACCATATAAATCCACTTTTCAAACTTTGTACAAAAATTATTAAAATGCAACAAATTTTACCAAAATCCCCCACAAATATTAAAACTTTTCATTCAGAAGTTTTAGAAAAAAAAAATCTGGATGGTATGCAGTTTTATAGTCCATTAAATTTTAGGTCAAATCTCAAAGCGATAGAAAAACGCGTTGATTTTTAATAATTATTTTGGGTGACGGCGTTGTGCATTTTCTTCCATATAAATTATGCTCGACCATGCTCGAAACTTCTTTTTATTTGGAAGAAAATGTTTAGTAGCGTCAGCAAAATAGTATTAAAAATCAACGCGATTTTCTAGCGCCTTGAAATTTGCGCTTTAACCTACTAAAATTCAATAAGGTATAAAACTGCATACCCAAAATTTTTCAAATAAAATCTGATAAAAAGTTTGAAATTTTTGGGGGATTTCAGTAAAATTTGCGTTATATAATGTGCTAGACTTTTATAAAAAAATATTAAACATCGAAGAGACAAAAGTAATTTAGCCAAAACTGGTCCAAATAAAAAGTTTCTATTATTTCTTCCACCACTGTGTATAGATGTATGTGTATCAAAGTCCATGTTGTTGTTGTTGTAGCGGCTATAACAACCCCGCCCAGATCGGTTAGTCCCTCAATCTTTGTCGTCAAGCTCTACTAGCGGTAGCCCCGGAAACGTGCAGCCTCGATGTGGTCACAGGGGCCTCAGTCCATTATCATAAGTGGTTCCAGATATATGCGAAATGAAAATTGCTTTTGTATGCGAGGTGCCTCATCCCCCTTTCGAATACACATCACTTTTCGTCATATATTTTTAAAATTTCACCATAAATTTGTAAAATGTCAGGACGTTGGTATAAACGGTTCCAGAGATAAGCAATATGATAATTTCAGTTTGTATGGGCGATGCCACGCCCCGTGGTAGATAAACTTTTCGCCGTAAGTACGGCATTGATAGAATATGTTGCTGTGTCAAATTTCAGGACGTTAACAAAAGCGGTTCTAGAGATAAGCGATCTCTTGATCTACCCTTTTTCGCTGTAAGTAGGGTACCAGCCCCTTTTTCAGTACCTACCACTTTTCGCCATAAGCACGATATTGAGTGCTGTGTCAAATTTCAGGGCGTTAGCGTAAGCAGTTCCAGAGATAAGCGATATAAGAATTTCAGTTTGTATGGGCGGTTCCACGCCTCCTTTTCCATTATCTACCACTTTTCGCCGTAAGTACGGTATTGATAACATATGTAGCTGTGTTAAATTTCAGGACGCTAGCATAAGCGGTTCCAGAGAAAAGCGATATGAGAATTTCAGTTTGTTTGGGAGGTGCCACGCCCATTTTTCCAAAATCGACCACTTTTCAACGTAAGTACGGTATTGAGAACATATGCGGCTGTGTCAATTTTCAGGACGTTAGCATAAGCGGTTCCAGAGAAAAGCTATATCAGAATTTTAGTTTGTATGGGAATTGCCACGCCCACTTTTGCAGTACCTACCATTTTCCCCTGTATGTAGGGTATTTACAATCTATGCATCCGTTGTTGTTGTTGTTGTAGGGGCTACCAAACCCCGCTCCGGTCGGTTCATCCGTCAACGTTGTCGTCCGTTTCAGCTAAGGGGAGGCCTAGGGCGTCAGCTGGGTGAGGTTCTCGGGGCATGTGAAGAGGTGCCGAGAGTCATGTGGCGACTCTCCACATGCCGGGCATTAGTTGGGCACATCCTCTTTAATTCTGCTCAGGTATGGATTTAGCCTGCTGCAATAAGCAGAGCGAAGTTGGGCTATTGTGGTGCGGGTCTCCCGCGGCAGACAAAGTTCTGTCCCGTCCACGTCAGGTGGTTGTGTGCCTAGAACGGCATTTACAGGGCGCGAGTCTACATAACTTGAGACCGATTCCCTGTGAATGCCGCTCAGGGCCTGTCGATAAGCTGACTGGTCCAGAAGTTGTTTAATGAACCTGTGGACTTCGTCCGTCAGTTCGTAGAGATGCCTCCTGACGTGCCTGGCGAGGGCTCTTCTGCCAGCAGCTTTTTGTTAGGATGACCACGTCTGTGGCTCCCCACAAGAAACCGCTTGCAGAGCATTGTGCTATGCTCCTTGACTGCGAGCATCTGGGCCAAGTCGTGTAGGTGGTGTTGGGGCGTTATCAGGAGGCATCCGGTCGCTGTCCGAAGTGCCGTATTCTGGCAGGTCTGTAGCTTCATCCACTGCGTCCTGCTAGTCCCACGCGACCACACGGGCGCTGCATAGTTTAGAACCGGCCGGCCAATCGGCTTGTATGTTGCCAACAACGTTTCTTTGTCTTCGCCCCAAGTGCTGCCAGCCAGCGACTTGAGGACATTGAGGACAGAGAAGGAAAGCAGACTGTCGTAGGTGACTCCGAGGATTTTGGGGTTATTCACCTCCTCCATTGTTGCGCTTGCGACCTCGACGGTGCACGTTGTATCCGGCGCAATCCAACAAGGTTGAATTGCCTTGCAACTTCGTCTCTTGGACCGCAGCTGTCAATATTCCTGCCTTGTAGTTTTGGTGGGCGGCGTCGCGTGGGAGGTATGCGACTGGGCAGCACAGCAGGGGCCCACAGTCACTCGTCCAATCACGCGTGTTGCGAAGTACTGGGCATGCCCTAAAGTGGCACCAGCCAAGGCAGGAGTTGCACTTGACTGATGTCACGTTACGGTATATTCTGGACTGACAAACCGAGCATATTGTCGGAGGGACTAGGAGTTGCCGGCGGCGGTGTGTGGGTGCTGTTGTGTTTGTTTGTGTGTCTATTGTAGTGTTGTGTTGTGGTGTGGGTGTGTTGATTCTGTGCTGCACGTGTGGGTGGCGGTTTGCCTTGGAGGCGGTCCGATTCGCACAGCATGGGGCCACGAACGACGTGGTCCATTGCCGGTGCGTACGTAGGCCGGAGCAGGTACGGAGATGGCTCCACCCGTCACATGCATTGCACCTGACCGAGGTGAAGTTTGTATGCAGTCGTCTCTGGCATACGCAGCAGGTGTAAATTTCTGGCCCTGGGTTGGACTCTATGCCAGCCCTGAGCAGAAGGGTACGGAGCAGACGTAGCCCCAATATCGAACAACGTTTGATGGATTTCGCCGACCTAAACGGGGTTAGATCGCCGAAACAACAGCCCTTGGTCGGGTAAAACCCGAGTCATTCCGGTACGTAGAACCGGCTGTCGTGGAAACGTCTATGCATCTCAGTTTCAGTTCCCCGGCTTAACTGGTTTTGGAGATTTAGTGGTTTTTATATTTAAGTCCATATATCAGATGCCACGCCCCCTATATATCGGGGTTAACATTTCTGGATTAGAGGAAGTTATATCCTTTAATCTGGTGTAGTTTTTATTGAAATCGAGTGAACGGTGCCCTCAAAAAAGGGAGGTCACAATTTTCTTATAGCGTATTTATATATCTCTATATATATATGGATGCTGTTCGATTGTTTTCATTTTTCGGTGTTTGTATCTCACTGTCACTGTCACTAAGGCATCTAGTACCGGGATTCGGGATCACAAATCCTGGGAGTCCCGAGCCCTTTTTTTAGTTCCGAACTCCCGGGATCAAGCCCTCGGGATCCTGGGATATAATTTAATTTACGACCAAAATCAAAAAACGACATTCAGACACTGTAATGTAATGGCATAAAAGAATTATAAAATTCAATTTTTCATATCGGACACCAAATTCGGTATCATCATTTCGATTGGCTTCACATTTTTCCCTTTTTCTTCGAATATATTATAAAATTTTGGGTTTTTTCGTAATTCTGACTAAATAATCATGTACTTCTTCAAATTGTTATAGATGCTTTCCATTTTCAGACAACCGGTCAGGTACGTGAAAGCCCACTTCTTTATCTTCAAAACGACGTTAAGATGAAGTCTCTACGATGAGTAGAGCCCGAGAAATAACGATTTGAAGAAGTACATGAATGGTCAGAATCACGAAAAATTCGAACTTTGGCAGATCATATCTCCGAAGAAAAAAAAAATTCCTCGAATACGTGTTAGCTTATTTCATGTATAGACCCGATACAAAAATTTGAAGCGAATCGGAGACATGACATAATTTTTTTACGAAATCCGTCCGACTTGTATATATACATAATACACATATGTGTATATGGGTCATTCCATAAAATATTTACACCTCAATATTTTTTTTGGGGTGTAATATATAATTTTTTACATTCTTTATCGAAAAAAAGAAGACACCTATTTTTTTATTTCGTCATCATATTCGAAAATCTCGAAAAACAAATTCCCGAAACTTTGAACTCACGGAGAAGTATCTTGTTTTAATTGTTTGCAGTTAATAAACTATTTGTCGGAGAAAATCAGTTAAGGTATCAAAATGTGCGTAATTACTTCAGCATTCCATTAGAGAGTGATAGATTAAAATAAGTTTATACTAAAGTTTATGTACGCAGGTATGAAAAAACTCTTTAACTTATACAGTTTTGGTGTTTCCATTCTCACATTTGTACAGCGTACTCCATAAAGTGTGACAACTATCCAGGCTAAAAAAAATAAAAATCAAACATGATGAAGTTAATAAAAAAAAAATAAAAAATAAAAAATGCGATTTGTTAATGCAAAGTTTTTTTTTAATCTATCTCACACTAATGTAATTACGCACATTTTGATACCTTAACTGATTTTCTCCGACAAATAGTTTATTAACTGCAAACAATTAAAAAAAGATACATACTTCTCCGTGAGTTCAAAATTTCGGGAATTTTTTTTCGAGTTTTTCGAATATCATGACCAAGGCGAATTAATATAAGGTGATAGCAGGAGTACAAAAACACAAATTTACATGTATTTTGTTTTTGCTTTGGCGGCATAAACTGTCAAAATCTGTAAGAGTGTGTGTAGAAATTCAAACAAAATTTTTCAATTTGATATCAGAAGCCGTGCGGCGAAACACGTACACAAAATCAGCTGATCTAGTAACACCACCTTATATTAATTCGCCTTGATCACGACGAAATAAAAAAATTGGTGTCTTCTTTTTTTCGATAAAGAATGTAAAAAAATATATTTCACCCCCAAAAAAATATTGAGGCGTAAATATTGTATGGAATGACCCATATGTATAAATATTCTTATTTTCTACTTTTTGTAAAAAGGACTGCGACTGCAATATGAATGAATTTTAATTCCATAGTTTTTACACTGAAAATAAAATTTCGTAAAAGTGCTACGAAAAACTTTCGTAGTCTTGGTTTTTGTACAATGTACGAAACTTTCGTTCATAATACGAACACATTTTTCACAATGAAACAAGATTTTACGAACCATTCGTAAATATAACGAAAGGACTTTCGTAAAGCCTTTTTTCAGTACAATTTACGAGATCTTACGTTTACTTTACGAAACACATTCGTAAATTACTGAACAAATCTCAGTACGAATAATTTTGTATATTGTTCGAAGGTATTCGTAATATTTACGTATGGTTTTAAAATTTACGAAATCTACAATTCTGTATTAGTACAATTTACTTAATACTTTCGTATAAAGTACTAATGCAGAAACATGTTTTTTAAATTCGTACAACAGACGAATATTTTCGTACAATATACTAAATTACCGTCAGTTTAATATTTCATCATATTTTTATGTACCGCGTGTCATTGCGAAACTACTGGTTGGCTACTGTGAGACGTATAATATAATTTTAAAAGTTTTAAGAAGCTTTTGCTGGATAAGAATAAAATATAAAATTAAATGTTAAAGCTGTGGATAAATGCTTTTAAGCATACAATGTTTTTAACATCGCCCACGCTGAGCCTTGTTCTGCAATGTGGGACTTCGTAAATAGGCAATTTCATCAGTTAGCTATCAAAGGCAAGCCCAAGCCAGGAACAGACGCACTACTTAATGAAATTTTAAGTAAGTACATGTATGATTTTTCACTGAAACTTGCCTTTCAGACGCCTTATAATTTTCCTTTAATTTATAGTCGAGAAAGGAAACAAACATCGAAGAAGCTGCGAATCTGCCAAGTACCTCCACATGAAAACATTGCAAAACATTTTGTTAAAGAAAAACGCTTAAAATTAGGAATAAAAACAAAATAAAAGTGTTGTGTTATAATTCGTCTTATGTTTTTACAGTGTGGTGAATGAAAACAATCGGAAGTTCTACGAAACAACCGCAGATTTTAGGAAAATAATTTCGTTAAATATACCAACTATTTTGTGCATTTTACAAAAATTTCGTAAAAAATAAAGAAATAGTACGAAATTCTTACGAAATTCGTTCGTAAATAGTACGAATACGTTCGTAAAATGTACTAAGATCTGATATCTCATATTTTCGTAGTATGTACGTACGGTTTTGTGCAATCAACGAAAACTTTCGTGGCTAAAAATGACGAAAACTTTCGTAAAATGTACGCAAGTTTTCGTTATGTTTACGCAGATTTTATTTTCAGTGTAGTCTATTCAGTTTGTAATTAGCTTTTTTAAACTGATATAAAATAAAGACATTTATTTTTCTTTGCTTAAAACACAAATTTATTTTAATTTCCAGTATTCGCAGTAGAGATGGGCGCGTGAGTAATTTTGGCTCACGTTCACGCACGTTCACGTTGATGGTTGTGCAACTCACGCACACTCACGTCCTGCTATATATTTTTCGATCACGTTCACGCACGCTCACGACGCCTATTTTTTTAATGACGCACGCTCATACACTGTTTCTCATTTCATATAAATAGCCTTTTATCACATAAGTATTATTAAGAAAGCTTGGCCAAACGCCTAGCAAAGGCTTAAGGCACTATTATTGTTATAACAAATTTCATATACAGTGAAAGCTCCCATAGACGGACGCTCTAATAAGCGGACATCTCCTTTAAGCGGACACATTCTTGGGAACGAAAATTTTTTGGTTTTTTCCCATACAAAATGCTCTCCCATACACGGACTTTCCGATAAACGGACGTGGACACTCAAACATGTCTAGCTATGAAAAAGAAATCTCCCATAAGCGGATGCGAAGCTCTAATAAGCGGTCAATTTTGTTTTTTTTTCAGTCTGATGTTGACTCTCGTGCATGCACATATGTATGTAAAAGTACACAAGTACACACGTCCATATTCGGAGATGTTTTCTTTTCTAAAAAAAAGTTTACTTTTCATTGCCCTCTTCTTACTGCTTCAGCGAAGCGGGAAATGAGATTTGTCGTTAGAAAAGAAAATGCCATAAATTTGAATTTATTTTCCATTAATTCTGTTTTCATCTATTGAAGGATAAATATTATATTAATTTAGGAACCCGTAATTTAAATTTTTTTAATTTTAATTTTAATATAATTTTTTGCGAAATTCCCATAAGCGGACATCTCGCATAGGCGGACAAAAATTATGTGACCATCGGTGTCCGCTTATGGGAACTTTCACTGTATATTCAAGATGCCTCGTCTGACGAGGACTACGTTCAACTTTCCAGTCTAGCACTAGGTTTGTGGTCGGTATAGACCGTAAATTTACGTCCTTCTAATATGTGCCTAAAATGCTTATAGGGCTTTCGCACGAGGCGATTTTTCAGGCAACTTTTAGTTGAAAGCAAAAATCGCGTCGCCCGAACGGCCTTTCAACTAATCGCTTTCAACAAAGTTGGTCGCCAGCCAACTTTGAGCTCGTTCAACTTTTTTTCCTTGCAACCCTGTGTTTGTTTACATGTATGCACACATTTTCAAGTATACATCTTAACAAAAAGCATATTTAAGTTATTCTTCTTCTTCTTTTTTGGCGCTGTAACCGCCTAAGCGATTTTGGCGAGTTCAGCAAAGCACGCCAGTCTTTTCTCCTCTGTGCCAACTGACGCCAATTGGAAACGCCAAGTGAAGCCAAGTCCTTCTCCACCTGATCTTTCCATCGCAGTGGGGGCCTCCCTCTTCCTCTGCTACCACCAGCGGGTTCCGAGTTGAATACTTTCAGAGCTGGAGCGTCGGTGTCCATTCGAACGACATG
>NW_016158479.1:80496-83368 GCF_001687245.7 Rhagoletis zephyria
GTCTTTAAACCTTCCGTAAGTCGCCTAACTCTCTGGTAAAATTTTCGGGCATTCTTCCTGTCGGCCAGCATTTCAAGCTCTTCGCACTCACGTATTTCGGCCTCTCTCTTCTTATTGCGGCAAATATGTCTCGCTTCCCTCTTCAGATCCCTATAGCGGTACCACATAGCGCGCGTTGCGCCCGATCGCAGCGTGGCCCTGTAGGCGGCATCTTTTTTTATTTTTATTAATTTATTATTAATGGATAAAAGAGACATTTTCTTAAAAGCCGTACAAATCCAAGGTTCAAACTTTGTGCAACATTAAGAAAAAACCAACACACTTTCGTAAAAATGTCGAGCTTTTTAATTCGATTTCCTAGATTTATTTTGAGTGTGCGGTTTTTTAGCCCATTAAATTTTAATATAAGTAAGTTTTTTAAGATTTCTTGGATGAAGGTGTTGCTAATTTTCTCCATATAAAAAAATCGTCGAACACACTTCGTATGGAAGAAAATGGCTGACATCGTCGACAAAAAAAATTGCCAAGTTCAACGGTAAGTCCCAGCTACTTTAAACTTGCACTTTATTATACTAAAATTGAATGGGCTAAAAACTAAAGAATATTAATAAAGCTTGAAATTTTTACGAACGTATGTTGGTTTTTGGATGTTTCGCATAGATTTAATCTTGGGTTTATACAGTTTTTCTTAAAGAATACATTATATTTTATAAACAGATAGTTAAAATTAAAGAATAAAATAAATAGTAAAATCTTGTCAATATGTGAGTGCCTTAAAGGTATTAAATTTAAGAAAATCTCTTCTTATAACTAACGAAGACTTTGTTTCTATATGAAGCTGACTTCGACATTTTGTTTTAATAAAACTTAGTATCGAAAAGCTTCTTTAATAATTTGCATAGGCTATATTATACTGGTTCGTTCAAGCCATTTTTCAAAACTTACAAAGGTAAATACGAACAGGCGAACAAAAGAGAATACAAAAAATTTCTTGCTGTGAATTTTCAGAGCTATATATTTTTAGTATTCATTACAAAATTGTATTAAAAAGTACTGCGTAGTAGGAAAGTATATTGTAAATGAAATTGTATCAAACAAGTACAATTGTACCAAAAAATGCCAACACTGTTCTGTATACATACTTTTTTTCTTTTTTACTCTTATTTTATCTTTCAGCTTCGCTAAAAGCACTTCTACCAACGCTTGGCTTACCAAATTTACGCCAATTGATACAATTTTGCGATTTAAATTCATTTCCAATTATGTAAATAACGATTCGTGTTGAATCGAAAATCGCCTCGTCTGAATAGGGATGGCAACTTTTTCACTTTCAACTTCTCATTCAACTTCGTATTCAACTTTTGTTGCCTGTAAAATCGCCTTGTGCGAATGCCCTATTAATAGTTTCATATATTGCTAACAACTCCCGGTCGAAAGCACTGTTTTTAGTTTCAGATGCTGTTAATTTCTTTGAATAGAATGCTAAAGGTTCAATTTCATTTCCAGTGTGTTGCTCCAGAACACCTATCGCAATTGTTGAAGCGTCTACTGATATTGAAAGATTTGCTGTTTTGTCAAAATGGTTCAAAAAAACTTTTGACGCAAAAAACTTGTATAGCACCATGGCGCAATAAACAGGTGAAGTATAAAACAGCTTTTTCGCTTTATTCTCTGACATTCGGTTGCCTTATAGTCAAATTTTAAAGGCAATTTTTCAAATAAAGCAGTGTCAAAATCTTCCTTCTCGCTCTAATTACTTCAGCTGGTATAATTCCGCCATGGTATGGCACTATTTCGCAATATTTAATGCACTTTCCACTAAATTTACCCCTTATTTATACTCAATATATGTACAGGGCNATAGTCAAATTTTAAAGGCAATTTTTCAAATAAAGCAGTGTCAAAATCTTCCTTCTCGCTCTAATTACTTCAGCTGGTATAATTCCGCCATGGTATGGCACTATTTCGCAATATTTAATGCACTTTCCACTAAATTTACCCCTTATTTATACTCAATATATGTACAGTGCACCCGGGTTCAAACCCTGGTCAAAGCAACATCGCAAAAAATATAGAAAAAAGGTTTTTTCTTAACAGCGGTCGTCCGTCGGCAGGTAATGGCAAACCTCCGATTGTATTTCTGCCATGAAAAAACAGCTTCTCATCAAAATACAATCGCCGTTCGGAGTCGGCGTAAAACTGTAGGTGCACGCCAGAGGAGAAGCTCGGCCAAACACTAACATATGTGTAAGCGCCAATCTATTATTATATGTACAGTTAGAGTGTGCACGACCAAACAAATAAATACTTCTAGTATATTACAGTTTTTTATGAAAAATTCATTGTTGTTAAATTATTATGAGAGTACATTCAGAATATTTGCAAATGACAGCAGGACTGTGTTGCCACATCTAAAAACCAAGCGTGGAACGTAGGATCAAAGAAAATACGATTAAAAGGAAAATACGATAAGGTTCTTTTGTTCAGATTTAAATAAATAGTAGGGGGATTGGGGTCATGTTCTCCAATTCTGCATAGTAAGGGATATAATTACGGTGACCATCCGTCCTGTATTATACGGGACAGTCCTCTTTTTGGGCCACCTGTCCTGGCAATTTAATAATTTTATACGGGACGCAAAATGTTCTGTATTTTTCCTTACGTCCCGTATTTGTACCGTATTTGGTACTACCTAGAGTAAAAATTCAACATCCCTGCATTTGTCAGCTGATCAGAATGACATGTCAATGAACCAATTGAAGGTGTTCACTGCAAAAGGTGTTCAGCCCCTTTTTTTTTGGCAACATAGAAAGGAGAATTCTGCGTAGTGAGGGTTACAAAACCTAAGCGCGGCCGAAGGCCGCCTACGCAG
>NW_016158479.1:87042-91754 GCF_001687245.7 Rhagoletis zephyria
TGATATAATACGAGACACTCTCATTTTGCTTCTGAGAGAGCACCCAAACTCGTTTTATGACTTGGCAGCACAGAAAGTTCAGGGCCGATGAACAGCTACCACTAGTCAAGTTCAAAATCCAGCGCTTTGAATTCGAGGGATTTTTTGTGCATGCATTTATAAAACTAGCAAAAATGCAGTGTTTATGAGTAAAAACGCGTTTATTCGTAATTTAATAATTGGATGGTTCCGTGCGCAGAAGTGGAAAACTTTTGACTGCCATTCACCTGGGAGTGGCCAGAAACGATTCTTGTGCGTACGGTTCAAATCGCAGCTCACAACGTCCGGATATTTATATCCCTACGCAGAAAGGTGGTCTCTGCAAAAGGTGTTCAGCCCCTTTTCTTTGGCAACACAGAAAGGAGAATTCTACGTAGTGAGGGCTATAATTCCTAAGCTCGGCCGTAGGCCGCCTACGCAGAAAGGTGTTCTCTGCAAAAGATGTTAGCCCCTTTTCTTTCGGAACACAGAAAGGAGAATCCTACGTAGTGAGGGTTATAATCCCTAAGCTCGGCCGAAGGCCGCCTACGCAGAAAGGTGTTCACCGCAAAAGGTGTTCAGCCCCTTTTTTTTTGGCAACATAGAAAGGAGAATTCTGCGTAGTGAGGGTTACAAAACCTAAGCGCGGCCGAAGGCCGCCTACGCAGAAAGGTGTTCTCTGCAAAAGGTGTTCAGCCCCTTTTCTTTGGCAACACAGAAAGGAGAATTCTACGTAGTGAGGGTTATATAATAATTGGAGTGCAATGGGATATAGTCGTGGAGTGCAATGGGGTATAGTCGTTGGAGTGCAATGGGGTATAGTCGTGGAGTGCAATGGGGTATAGTCGTTGCGCTGGGTATGCAGTTACAGTTGCATGGCTGTACTCAATCCCGACTCTGGCGTCCTCGTTCGCGCACTCTGGGCAACGTGAGCAACCCTTGTGACCCGCTGGTGGTAGCAGAGGAAGAGGGAGGCCCCCCACTGCGATGGAAAGATCAGGTGGAGAAGGACTTGGCTTCACTTGGCGTTTCCAATTGGCGTCAGTTGGCACAGAGGAGANGGAAGAGGGAGGCCCCCACTGCGATGGAAAGATCAGGTGGAGAAGGACTTGGCTTCACTTGGCGTTTCCAATTGGCGTCAGTTGGCACAGAGGAGAAACGACTGGCGTGCTTTGCTGAACTCGGCCAAAATCGCTTAGGCGGTTACAGCGCCAAAAAAGAGGAAGAAGAGGGTTATAATCCCTAGCCGCGGCCGAAGGCCGCCTACGCAGAATGGTGTTTTTTATCACTCTAATCCCCTACTATTTATTTTAATCTGAAAAAATAACCTTATCGTATTTTCCTTTTAATCGATTTCTTTTTGTCTTATTTTCCATGCTTGGTTTTCAGATGTGGCAACGCAGTCCTGATGTAATTTGCAAATATTCTACATGTACTCTCATAATAATTAAACAACAATGAATTTTTCATAAAAAAGCTGTAATATACTAAAAGTATTTATGTTTGGTTGTGCACACTCTAACTGCACATATATTGAGTGTAAATAACGTTTAAATTTAGTGGAAAGTGCATTAAATATTGTAAAATAGTGCTATACAAGTTTGTTAAATTTACAAACTTTAACAACAAATTACTTAAAAACTATAAGGTTCAGCGCTTTGAAACTTTACATATTAGTACCCCCTCTATTCAAAGTATATTTAAACAAGTATATATTGAACAAGTTACAAGCACTCTACCTCCAAATCTCGCTCGTTTTGTTTGTTGGATGTAAACATACTCTGCTTGCAAATGTAAATTATCAAAAAATACTTACAAATTCATTAGAAATTACTTATAGAAGTAATTAAATATTTTCAACGTGCAATATCAATGTGCCCTTTTATTTTGTCTACAATTTGGTTGTCAACCACACTACAGCTGATCGGTTGACACATTTACCAAAATTTACCAGTAAAAATCCTCACACTAAAACTGGTAAATTCTAATATGTAGAGTGCGTCATTTGCTATCCCAACAGCATTCTTTAGTGGCGAACCTGGTAAAAATTGACAAGTTCGGACTCGTACGGGATCGCAACTAACACCTCTATCCATATGCATGCTTTTTTTAATTAAATATACTGTTAATTAATTATTTAGTTTATGATGATGCCTAAGCTCGAATCTTTAATTTCAGGGAATCTTGGTGAAGTTCTTATTCGATGCAACAACGTGTTATATATAAAAGGAGTAGATGATGAGGACGAGGAGGGCGAAATGAGAGATTAAAGTTTAGTTAATAAATATAAAGAAAACCGAATATGTTTAGAGTTTTTGGTATTTAGAATTAATATGGACATTATGGGATTTGCTAAATTTGATCCCGGCTGTAGACGAGTGGTTAGATTGCGTACTACCACTCCGTAGGACCTTGGTTCGATCCCTGGTCCGTGCAACATCTAGAAAAAGTTTTTCCAAACTGCGGAAGGCAATGGCAAACCTCCGAGTGTATTTCTGCCTCGAAACAGCTTCTCATTAAAACTATTTGCCGTTCGGAAGCGGCAAAATTTGTAGGTATGTCAACATCAGGGCGCACGCCAAAAGTTGGAGAAGCTTGGCCAAACACTTACATATCAAAAAAGGTAAGCGCAAAAAATCATTTAGATTTGGATATTTGGAAATCTGGCCACCTTATATAAGCATAATTGTCTTTTAACAATCCTTCCTACTAATATTATAAATGTGAAAGTTTGTATGTTTGGATGATTGGGGCTCCATCACGCGGGGACGACTGAACGGAATTGCATGAAATTTTGCACATAGTTATTTTATGACCTAGATTGAAAAAATGTGTAATTTTTTAAGAGCTGCCACCTGTTGAAAAAGATTAATTAAATTAATAATCAGGCGGAAACGACTGAACGGATAGATAGTTTGTGACCTACATCAGTGATTCCCAAAGTGGTCCAGGGTCTACGTTGGCGTAAAAAAATATGGGGGTCCACGAGTTTTGACGTAGAATACGTCTTACGTTTCGATATGGAGGCTATGCTCAAATGTAGTAGTTGTAATTTTAAGAGCTTCACGAAAAGGCTTATTGCACGAGAACTAGTGAAGCGATTTCGAAGAAAGGTGTGGCGTTTCAAAGAAAAAATTCCAAACCTATCGACAGATACATTTCTGTAAGTAACCGATTCGGTGTCTGTCCTAGAAACAACGGTAAATATTGGCTTATTTTGGGGTCAATTTTGAGCCTTTAAAGTGCTCTAGA
Source organism: Rhagoletis zephyria (assembly GCF_001687245.7). Taxonomy (NCBI): domain Eukaryota; kingdom Metazoa; phylum Arthropoda; class Insecta; order Diptera; family Tephritidae; genus Rhagoletis; species Rhagoletis zephyria. Next base: position 90,313 of record NW_016158479.1, read on the forward strand.
AACTTATGATTTGCAGATATAACTTTCATTTTCGGGATATAGGTTCTTTGGAGCAGTACAAATATTATCGTGTACAAATTTTATATAAATTCAACAAATATAGAGCATTTTAAGGCAAAAAATTGTTGAAAAAATTAGGAAATTTTTTTTATTACCAAAATTCTCGAAAACCGCTCGAATGATTTTGTTTTTCTTTTTCTTAATCAAAAATTCAAGTTTCTTCCTTTCGTTTGGTATATGGTTAGTATTGGTTGATATCTTCTAAGTATGTTTATTTTATTGAAATATATGGGCATAAATGATTTTCCATACAAAAGCACTTCGTCATCAGTTTGCAAACACGTGCATGCGCTGGTAGTGATAGAAGGAGACAAAAAGTATGTGTGTAGGTATTTCGGCTTTTGAGTAACAGATGGCGCAATATTTATAACCTAATCGCAACTTATGTATGTAAATACATACATACATATGCTGATTTGCAGTTTATTGTCGATCTGTTTTTCTTTTAGTAATCTATGTATGTATGTATGTAATACATATGAATGCATAATACCCGAAAACTCTTTCCTCATATCAGATCTGTACCGTTCGTTCGATTTTACAAAATGAGGCATCAATTGCATTTGTTTTTCTACTTTTTGGCGGCTAGACACTAATTTTAAACAATTTTATTTAATTTCATGCAGTTCTAACGTCGTGAATACTAAACACAAGCTCGAAAGTCTGGTTTTACTTATGAAAGAAAATCCCAATACGCTGTTGGCACAATCTCTGAAAACAAAATCATAGAGCTGTTTATAGTTGATGCTTTCCATTTCCAGACAACCGGTAAGGTACGAGCATGATTTTTAATTTCGACCAAACTCAATACATTGTTTGTTGGTCCAAATAATGAGACACGTATTTTTTCTTTTGGCTCGGAAAAATTTTTCGGCCGAATTAAACGCGATTTTGTTTTTCAGGCAAAAATCGATTATTTGAATTGACAGTGAGAATTTTTTTTAAATGCCCATAACTTTGTCAAAATTTAATAGATTCCAACAATGTTTTTACTCAAATGTCAGTAATTCTTGTCACTTCAAAGTACAGCCGTGATCATTTTTTGTATATCAAATAGATATTAGAACACACTTTCCACCATACAGTTTCGATTATAAAAAGCGGGAAAATGTGATTTTGTATTTAGAAACTGTATGGTGGAAAGTGTGTTCTAATATCTATTTGATATACAAAAAATGATCACGGCTGTACTTTTTGCTGATATATTACATACATATGTTCCATTTAGTTAAACAATATAAGAATATTGTAGTATGTACCACAAAAACGTATATTTTCTATAAAAAATCATAACTCAGAAAAAAAAATCTTCGCTATTAGAGATTTGGGTTGATTGTAGTTCAAAGTGTCTCTTTCCCGATAAAAAAGTTTGAGAAAAAAAA
>NW_016158479.1:94730-98753 GCF_001687245.7 Rhagoletis zephyria
AATTCGAATAATCGATTTTTGCCTGAAAAACAAAATCGCGTTTAATTCGGCCGAAAAATTTTTCCGAGCCAAAAGAAAAAATACGTGTCTCATTATTTGGACCAACAAACAATGTATTTGAGTTTGGTCGAAATTAAAAATCATGCTCGTACCTGACCGGTTGTCTGGAAATGGAAAGCATCAGTTTTAATATATTTTAAATAGATTTGGATCACAAAATTTCTTAAATATATTGTATGTCAAAATATATTCGAAAGACGCACTTAAACTCTCTGAAACTCTCTGCTCCTGGCCAGTTTTCTAAGCTCTCATCCTTGGACTAATCGTTTAACCAGAACTCTGTTGTACTAATTAAACTATTTTTTACCACGTTTTTATAAACTCGTTTTCTTTTTTATTTCACTTTAATTTGGACAAATTTATATATGTACATATGTATAAGCACACTATTTAGTTTGCTCGATTTGTAAACAAAGCTTGTCAGCGGTGAAAAATGTACTATTGTGAACAACCTAAACGGGCGAAATTCATAATGGCGCTATTCTTCATCGAATGAGCGCCATAATACCAAATGAAAATTCGTTCCATCAGCACTTTCGACCAACAACAACAACCATAGTCGAAGATCGAATGCAACTCATAATAGGGGCCTCAATTTCTTAATTGTATGTAGAATGGTTGCCACCTGTTTCAAAAAGCAAGTTCGGCTTAAATAAAGGCAGAAAAGTGAAATGTATATCCTGANTGAGCGCCATAATACCAAATGAAAATTCGTTCCATCAGCACTTTCGACCAACAACAACAACCATAGTCGAAGATCGAATGCAACTCATAATAGGGGCCTCAATTTCTTAATTGTATGTAGAATGGTTGCCACCTGTTTCAAAAAGCAAGTTCGGCTTAAATAAAGGCAGAAAAGTGAAATGTATATCCTGATATAGATGTCAGACGAAAGAGGTTGTGGTTTGAAAATATTTTGCAGAGGGTTGCCACCTTATTACAAAATTATATTCAATATAAGCAATAGGTTAAATAAATTACTTCAATGTGAATATACATCAAAATTGCTTTGAAGAAACTTATTTTGACACTGCATGTAGGAGTGTTGCCACCTGATTTTATAATTAAATTCAAATTGAATTAAGAGGATTAGATAATTTAAATATGTGTCACAATAAAAGCGTCAGACGAAAACGGCTTAACGAGGTTTTGGTTTGAAAATAATTTGAACAGGATTGCCATCTGTTTGAAAAGTCGAATTAAATTAAATTATATGAAATATTGGCGTCAAACAAAGGATTATTAAGAAAAATTTAGTTTCAGCATTTATAACATTAAAGATGGTTCCACCTGTGTAAAAAGTTAAATTCAAATTATTAATTAAGTCAAATGAATTATTAAAGTGTGGTTATAAATTGACATGGGTTAAAATGTTTTTTTTTCTCAACTTTTTGGGTTGGGTTATAACTCTTATCGACGAAATAAAAAATATTTCTCATCTAATAACTGTTATGGAGCAAGGTTTTTGCGATAAAACTTATAACTGTTATGTCCCTGTTTATTAGGCGTCCTTTTTAGCAGTATTTTTCGAAATTGAAAACAAGAATTGGTTTCGTATGTTCTTTGGTATGTAGCTAATGGCCAGATGCGCCGGCGTTATATGAGACGCCGGCGTCGCCGCCGCCGCCGATTATTTCTAAGATTGACCACCGCAATATCTATCGGCGTAAACCCTAGTTCCCATATGTTTTAGAAATTAAATTAAATTTGAAATAAGGGATAAGATACACAATTTAAATATGTATCGCAATATGTGTGTCAGTCGAAAAAGTTTTAACAAGGTTTTGGTTTTAAAATATTTTGAATAGGGTTGTCAATATTATAATTTAATTAAATGAAATATTAAAACATGACGTGAAACGAAGGTGGTAAGATATCCTTAGTTTAAATATTAATAATACTAAAGAGGGTTGCCACTTGTTTAAAGAGGTACACTGAGGGAAACAATTTTTAGAATTAAAAAAAGCGATCTAAATTAAAAAAAAATACGCATATGAAAGGGAACCAACCCTACTCGTTTTAAATTTAAGTATGGCTCATTCCACGATAATCCATACCGAATGCAACGAAAATAAGCTTAAGAATTTGCCTGTATTATTTCTAGTAAGTAAGTGTAAATAAATCTAACTTTCAAGACTGAAAGCCAAAGTTCCGAAATTTATCTCAAAATCTGATTTTTTTTTACTTTAGGTTGTACCATTTACACACCCATATGAGAGGTTATTTTTTTCAAAATTTACAAGACTGATTTTCGTAGTCTATTATCTTTTAAGCCGTCAGTGGAGAGAACAATTCGTCGGCATAATTTTAAAATTTTTCGGGCTAGTACTAAATATTTTATTATACAGTTGTCCACAAAATAATAGGAGTGCGATATTTTGACCAGTTTTGGCTATTTATCTTTTGTTTATTTAATGTTTATTATTTTTTTATAAAAGCCTAGCTGGCTACACAACAAACACCATATAAATTCAGATTTTAAACTTTGTATAAAAATTATAAAAATTTTGCAATTTTTCACCCAAATTTCAAACTTTTTAATCAGAATCTTTAGAAAAAATTCTGGTATGCAGTTTTGTAGCACATTCAATTCTAATCTGAAGAAGTGCAAGTTTCAAGCGGCTAAAAAATTCCGCTGATTTTTGGCAATTTTTTTGCTGGCAGTGTCCTCCATATAAAAGAAAATTGTCGACATACTTTGTATGGAAAAAACGTGAAACACCTTTAACCAAAAAAAATCTCAAAAATCAACGGAGTTTTTTAGCCGCTTGAAACTTGCACTTCTTCAGACTAGAATTGAATGTGCTACAAAACTGCATACCAGAATTTTTTCTAAAGATTCTGATTAAAAAGTTTGAAATTTGGGTGAAAAATTGCAAAATTTTTATAATTTTTATACAAAGTTTAAAATCTGAATTTATATGGTGTTTGTTGTATAGCCAGCTAGGCTTTTATAAAAAAAAAATAAACATTAAATAAACAAAAGACAAATAGCCAAAACTGGTCAAAATATCGCACTCCTATTATTTTGTGGACAACTGTATATTGAAGCAAAGCATATTTTAATGTCACGCCCGTCACAAAATACACAAAATAGTTATTTTTTGAAGGAAAACAAATCTTGGACAGTGTAAAAAAGCTGACGAAAGTAACGCTATGATACAGGGGAATATGTGCGAATTGCTTTTAAGTATTTATATGCTTTTATTTTCGAAAAAAGAACCGATTATGTTGGTCACACCCATCACAATTTAAAGTTTGACAAACTTCAATAAATTCGGCCAGGGACTGCTACCGTTACTTATCTGCTAATCTGAAATGTGTCATATATCTGTTTGTGGTCAGCGATGATAAAGCTAATCATAAAGATATATTGCTAGAGCGATGGGAAAACTTAAGCTATGCTGTCATGGATAAAAAGAAATTATTACTTCGCTTGTCAGGGCGAAAACAGTGTAACAAACGCCTTTGCGCTCTGTGAGAGTGTATGTATGAATGCGTCGGAAACAAAATAATTTTTTTACCAAAAATCTGTATCTACAATATCCACTAGTGCAATGGTGCGAAACTTCGCTAACCCTACGGCTCGATAAGGCAGTGGTGAGCATGAGTGTGTGAATTGTGACTGTGTGATTATGTCAAAAGGAAGCTTTCGAAAGCTACGTGTGTCAAGTTAGCACTACACTTTTCGAAATTGGAAAAGTTAACTACGGCATTAATTGTAGTGTTTTTTTGTAAATTTGTTGTGGAAAGAAAAAATTTGTAGCTCTCGTTTTTTAAGAAAAAATGGTATGTAGTGCTAACTTGACACCATACACCTAGTCGATAGAATTGAGATATTGAAAATGTTATAACGGCATTAATTGTAGCTTTTAGCTTTAAAATTTGTTGTGGAAAGAAAAAATTTGTAGCTTTCGTTTTTTAAGAAAAAATGGTATGTAGTGCTAACTTGACACCATACAC
>NW_016158479.1:100189-107507 GCF_001687245.7 Rhagoletis zephyria
ATCCTTTTTCAATGTTAGCGACTGGTATTTTTAACATTGCGATGTCCTACGAGATGTCAATTGTCAGGCTATGCATCAGCATCTACTAGTAGAAATACTAGTAGCATCATACCAGTTGATGAGATAGTCTGCCAATTCATCCCCTATGAAAAGCATTAGTATACCTTTTTGCTCGCGGCGCTCCAACAGTCGCAATGGCCGACAGAGCAAAGCACTCGCGTGGTATGCCTGAGGTACCAGGTTCAAGCCCTGGTGCAGGGAAAATGTTTTTTATTTATTTTTTTTTTATAACATTTCTTTTATTTATATTTTTTATTTTGGGTTTTTTTTTGTTATTCTTAGATTTAATAAAAAAAAATATTTTTTTAAATCTTTTTTTTATGGCACAAGTGTTTCTTCCCATATATTTGTTTCTTTGTTTTTGTAATGCAACTAGATTTTTAAGTTTGTTATTTATATTTAAATTGAAATAATTATTCCTACTTACATTGATCTAACTTTAAAAATCTTAACCACCTCCAAGCGGCCTCGAACCTGCGATCCCAGAACCAGAACCCGAAGTCTTCACGTGACGCCACAGCCGACATTTGTAAGAAAAGCAATTAATTGCGTTTTATTTTAGGCTTTGGCAATTCAAAGGCAGATGTCGCTGAACGCTTAAGTTCTTCGAAAAGGTCGTACTGGCAGGCACATACTAGTTTATGAACTTGTATTTTTTCTAACTGGTTTGGGTTTTCACTGCAGGGTATATGTATATATGTATGTATGTACCTATACACTTGCGTATACGTACCTACATATTTATATTTAGTGAAATATCAAGATCAATGCCAATTTTTTTTTCTACGGTAATAGGGCTAGGCGAAATAACTGAGATTGTGGAGTTTTTTTATAGTTGTTTCATACCGGCCTTGGAACCGATGTTAAATTTATGAGTTCTATTTACGAGTTAGTATCTAAGCTTACGGTCAATAGTTATAAGTCTAATGTTAAGAACTCAGTTTGCCATTTTTTTTATCTTTCTTTTTGGATTTTAATTTTGGGAGTTTGACTGGATTTTGTACTTCGGGTTAGTTTCTTTTTGGGCTGAGTTCCAGGACCACTTCCATTTGCCTTCATATGTAATAGTTCTTGAGTTAAGTTTATTGGTTGTGTTAGTAGTTTGTGAAATAAAGGGTGGAAAATATGAACTATCTTTATTTATTAGGTTGAAGAGGAATAGAAGTATTGAACATGCAGTGCTAGATTTTCTTCTTGTGGTGTGGGTGTTGCGCTTGAGCGATAGAGGGGAAGTGGGGTGTTGACAAAATGACATTACGGAGGTGACGGCGACTGACTGATAGACGTACGAACATATGTCAGGACAAGGGGGCGTTGCTAAATGGATAGGAGTCGCAGCAACGCCCAAGGCTACATGTGGAATACATGTAGGAGGGGAGGGACGACTCCTTCTGACCGGACTGTTTCTTTTCCTATACTTTCATTGACGTTTATAGTTTCTTTGTCTAGCTTTCCCTGTTTTCTCTCTACCATTGCGACGACTTACATAGGCATGAATCTAATGTTTTCTTGGTGTAGCTAAAGGCAAGGTAGGTAGGAAAGACATTAGCATTTTTAAAAATTTTTATTTTTACATAAAAACATTGTCTATAATGTCAACTTTAAGTACCCAAATGGCCGTAATGGGCTACTTATGCGTGTGGACTCTAGATCGTCTAACGCTCGAGCAATATGATAAGTAGACATTGAAATTTTATGAAATTGTATATTTTCGAAAGGGCAAAAAAACGGCAACCACTCGCCTATTGTTGTTAAGTTGTTCTCACCGTATGATAGAAGTGAGCTCTTTAAATCCATTGCTGCGTTTTGTAAATCGTATAAGAGATCACTTGCGCTTTCTGATATTGATCTGCCTGGGTATGGGAAGATTTGTTTATATGAGAGCTTGCCCAAGGTACTCCGTGAGGCCATGTCATATGCTTCTGAGCTCAAGCGAAAGAAGCTATTGGCGTCATCATTCTCTATACGTGGTAATGTTTACATACGAATGAAGCCCAATGAAGAGCCTTAATTAGTGCGCACCAGAGTTGACGTGGATTCTCTATTAAGCATAGCCAATATATAATAAGATATGTATAGCAAAGCAATGATACGTATTCACTTGTACTTCTCTTACATGTTTTTCTTAGAATTTAACTTAGGCTAAATTTGTAATTTTTCTTATTCTACAGTAACAATTAACAGTTCCTCTTTGTTACCTTATTTCCAATATTCTCCTATCTTTGCTATCTGTATGCAATCTTCATTCCTTATGCATATCTCTTCTCTTATATTCATTTTTATACTGCCAATTTGGAGTGCTTATTTGTATCTATGACTGTATTTAACTCAACTTCCAGCTCTAACGATTTAAATCTGAAAACTACGCTGAAGCTGGTGTGTGATTTCCATCCTGGTTTTCAAATTTGCCACTTCAATGTGACAATCCAAACTTGACTATTTAAACTATATTTTTGAGGCGGTTTGCATTGATGTTGTTTGTGTTACTGAGACATGGTTTAAGAATGACTACAATGACATTTTTTACAATTTGAGTGACTTCTTTGTATTGAGGAATGATAGGCATTGCGGAAAAAGAGGTGGTGGTATAGCAATATATTACAAGAAGACACTGCAGTGTAAAATAGTTGATAAATCGGATAATTTTGATCAGGTGGAGTTCATGATGGATGAATTTTATAATAAAATTCAACGATGTCGTGTGATATGTATAAACAATCCCAGTAAATACAGTGCTGTTTATGAGCATATACTGTTGTGTGGTGATTTGAATATTGACTTGTTTGTGGAAAATGAACGTGTCAAGAATTTACTTGATGATTTGTTCAGTGTTGGTTTAGATGTTGTTAATAACTTCTCTACTCGTTTTGGTCCCCATTCTAAGCCTAGCTTACTCGATCTATTTTGCGTGTCTGAGGCGTCCAGTATATTGCATTTTGAGCAACTTTCTCTGAATGGTGTCAGTGACCATGACTTAATTTTTCTCTGTTATAAATTAATGTTATATGTTCCGTGTATGTCACCCGAGTATTTTTATTTGCGAGATTTCAATAGAATCAATAAGGAAGATTTAGCTGTTGAGGCTTCTGTTCTACCCTGGAATAACTGCTGGTTTGTAGCTGATGTTAACGAAAAGGTTGATGAGTTCTCTAAGCTTGTCAACTATCTTTTCGATAAATATGTCCCTTTAAAAAGAATTCAAGTTAACAGCAATAAACAGCCATGGTTCAACAGGGAGGTGCTTAAAGCGATTAGAGCACGAAATAAATGCCATTTTTTATGGAGGAAAAACAGTAGTGATGAAAATTGGATGGCATATAAACTTCTAAGGAACAGAGCCACTCAAATCACACGCAAGGATAAAAGGTTCTATTACCAAAGCAAACTCAACGCCAATCTTCCGCCCAAAGTGCTGTGGAATAACTTGAGAAACCTTGGAGTGAGTTGTGACACGAAAGCTGACTGCACGATCGATGTGGACGAAATGAATGACTTCTTTTCGGTAAAACCGCCAGACAAGGATTATGCTTTTAAACTTAATGAAGATCTTATCCGTAATTTCAGCAGTGAGTTTAATTTTTCACATACCACTGAAACCGAAGTAGTGAGTGGCATTTTTTCAATTAAGTCAAACGCGATAGGTGAGGACAAAATGAGCTTAAGATTTATTAAGCTTATTTTGCCCTACGTTATATCACCTTTGACACTTATTTTTAATTTTTCCTTGACTTCACTTTGATTTCCTGACACTTGGGAGGTTGCTAATATAACACCTGTTGCGAAAAAAGGCAAGTCAGTGCTACCTGCTAACTTTCGGCCAATTAGTATTCTGCCATCCTTATCCAAAGTATTTGAAAAGCTGCTACTGAATCAAATGATCAGGTATCTGACAGATAAAGGTCTCATAACGCAGTACCAATCTGGATACCGTCGTGGGCATAGCTGTTCTACTATCATGGCTGACATACGGCTATCCTTTGATAAGACGACCTTACAATACTTACGCTTTTAGATTTTTCAAAAGCATTTGATACAGTTAGTCACAAAATTCTCCAAAAACTGAGTTCATATTTCTGATTTAGTGGTAACGCAGTGGAAGTAATAGGAAGTTATCTAAGAAATAGACAACAAAGGGTTGTTTCTAAGAATAACAGTTCCCGATTGTTGCCAATAGCATGTGGTGTACCGCAAGGTTCTATCCTTGGGCCGGTTTTATTTACATTGTACGTCAATGACATTGTAAGATGCTGCAGGAATGTATCTATTCATCTCTATGCTGACGATTTGCAAATGTACCTTTCCGCACCTATATGCCTTGCAGAGGATTTAATTTTCAGAATGAATGAAGACTTGGAATCAGTTTCTCTCTGGCCAAAGCTCAATAGGCTCAACCTAAATATGTTCAGAACGATAGCCTTGTCCTATTTTCCATATGACTTGGATAATTTTTCTCCCGTTGTTTTAAATGGAAGTGTTGTTATATGAGAAAGTGCTTAAAACGCTTGGCTTTAAACTAAATAAACTTTCACATCATGTTCGATCATGTTAACTCAGTAGTCAGTAAAATATACTTTGTACTGAGGCAGCTATGGAAAACTGCCTTTTATATTCCCCAAGGCATTAAGCTTTAGCTAGTTAAAGCCCTAATAGTGCCAGTACTCTCCTATCAAGAGTTGATATATGCCTGCCCTGACAGAGCCTCGATGAGGAGTTGCAGTTATTTATTAACAATGCACCTCGATATATATATATACAAAGCGAAAGTTTGATCACATTACTGAGTTTTCGATGAAAATTCTTGATTGCAGTCTGTCTACATTTTTTGATCGTTGATATGTATTATTTATGTTTAAATTAATCCGCACCCGATGTCCGAGTTATCTTTTTTCTAAGCTAACATTTGCACAGTCAGGCCGTACTTGCAACCTTATTGTACCATACTTCAAGTACTCTGCCACGTCAAGAATGTTTTTCGTTAGGGCTGTACAGTTGTGGAATTCTTTACCTCACAAATTAAAACTGGAGACAAATTTAAAATGCTTCAAATTGGCAGTTTACTATATAATTTCTTTCTAAGTCTTAACACTTGTTCTATTATCTTTGCTTTCCCCCGTCCCACTCTCTGATCATACTATTGTTAAGTATATTCTTAATTTTTAAGTTATTGTAATCCATGTTACTAAGGTAGTATTTAAATTTTATGTACAACACTATAAAAGACTGTCTTATTTGTGCATAAATAAATAAAATGAAATGAAATGAAAGGTGTGTAAAAAACAAAAACAGTATGAATAAATGATATTAACTTTTCTGAAGGTTTGAAATCATGAAAATCCCTTCAAGGAAATGCCAGAATTGAACTTTGTCGCAAGTTCATATGGGAAATCTGCTTACGACGTGATTGGAGGAAATTTTAAGAGACTAGCAGCTAGAGCAATTCTTCAACACCTGATGTCGCAAGAAATACGTACACTCGAAGCCCTCTACCAATGGGGTGCTGTATGTGGACTTTATTTCGACTATGACTACGTGCCAATTACTTTAATTCTATTTTAAGCTACTTTAAAAGGTTAAATAACATCAAGTTATACCATGTCCCCACCGGAGCTAACGACGTAGTTATGGCTGTTGAGTTGGTTATCCCGATAACCCACTTTATTTAGCGTAGTTTCGCCATATAAAATTGACAGCACTTAACCATTTCACTGAGATGGTTAAAAGCTAACCAACTCGAAACCACGTCGAAAGTCTGATACAACCTTGTGTTTTCCCGCCATCTGTGGGTCATTATCGTTAAAATGTAAAAAATTCGTTCCTTACTAGTGTTTGGAGTGAACTAAGATCAGATTAGATTTACTCCGGTTTTTGAAAAAATTTGAAATCCACTCCTCTACTCGGCTTGTCTTCAAATCTACTCCCTTTTTTTCATTCATGTTATGCCCCTCTTGGGGCCGTTTTTTGAGTGTTCACCACCGATTAAAAAGTAACTCTTTCATAGCAATGCGTCAATAAAGTAACTTCCATATTTTTGAAGGTCCGAACACTGTTCTCTACATTTGTACTGCTTTACAAACCTCAAACCGCAGTGTGGACAGCAATAGTTAGTGATGTGGTTAAGTTCGATTTGAGATGGTTAACTTTTTGGTGGGGACATGTTATTAGGGAACTTCATATCCTTATTTAACGAATCTTTAAATCAATAAATAATTGTTTTCTTTTTAGTTCATATTGTAATAAAAACGTGTTATAGGTTTTCTTTTAAACCATAATATTATTACTCATTAGTAGGGCAACCCAAAATATGTTCGGGCATGTTTTTTGTTAGGCATGTTAGGAACACGCTGATGAAATGCTTAAACGTTTTTCCAAAAAATATAAAGTTTGAGATATATTTCTTAGAGCATATTCTAGCATATTTTGCAATAAATGCATATTTCAGCATATTTTGCAGTAAATGCATATTTTCGGATACTTTGTGCTGCGTTGTTAGGTTTAGAACTAATAATAAAAATTTCTGAAATAATTGTGTCGAAAATGAAATAAATATCAAAGTGCACGTTCACATCGTGTTTATATTAAGTTTTTCATGTGTGAGAAAGATAATACTACATATTTATATGTTTCGCTCTTGACAGATGAGTTGTCCCGACATTGACCCGCCATGGCGCGCCGTTATAATTTCAATTGGCAAGCAATTAACAAAGATTTCATCAAAAGCAAGTAACTGTGTTTTGTTATGGAAAGTTACGTAGAGGGAGGCAATTGTCACCTCCTAGGACAACTCCATGTTAAATGCGACAGCGAGGTACCGGTATTCGACTCCAAAACTCCCGACTAGTACTTTCCGCTGCAGGGTACATATGTATCTACAAACATGCACAGTATGAATTCCTATGTGAAACAATTTGTGAATTAGATTCCATGTACTTTCATACATAGTATGTTTTAAAAACAAATTGAATAAATATGAATTATTAAACATAAATATTTATGTATATACACTTTTATGAAATTTAGAACATTTTAGGTGCTGCAAAAAAAGTTAAAGGTATTTTTGGGCATGCGTATACTACATAAATGAAATTTAAAAGCATATCTTATGGCTTATAATGATTTTAAAAGCATTTTGTGGAGCATATATTTAGAATTTATTGGCATATTTTAGGCGCTTAAAATTTGTTTTTAGGAGCATATTTTGGGTTGCCCTAATTACAAGGTAAATTCATTCTCTCAATTCGTCGGCCATGATTTTGTTCTG
>NW_016158479.1:107532-110071 GCF_001687245.7 Rhagoletis zephyria
ATAATAAGTAATACAAATTTCTGTAGTATGAAAGGAAATAAATAAAACTGATTCGAAGTAGTGATGCACGTCATGGCATGTATCTATTTATAAGCTGATGGTACATATGATTGAAGTTAATGTGGATCTGCTTCTCTATTGCTAAGTATTAATATTGATTTATTAAATTAAATTTAATAGAATAAAAACGAATATTTCATATACCATTTTTAACTTGAATGTGATCTTAATAATATTATGTATTCTACGTTTAAGTTTAGCGGCTGTGGCTCCCGCAGGTCACGACGAAGGCGCCGGACTGACCCTTTTTTCTTTTTTTTTATGTATGCTACCGCATAACTTTGGACCACGCGAACCGATTTCAGTGATTCTTTTTTTATCGGAAAGATGGTACCTCAAGGATCGTCCCGTAATTTGGTTTAGATCCGATCATTGGACCATAAAAAATTAAGGGTAATCCTAAATTTGTATATGAGAATTGAAGCCGGTTGTGTTTTTGCTTAAAAATTACTTGTTTATTAAAAAGTTGTATGTAAAAACACAACTCAACTCAACTTTCAGAAATAATAAAAAAAATAGTTTTAATGTTCCTTTTCCTCGATTCCTGGTTTCTGGCTTTGAATGGAGATGATGATTTTTATTATTTAGAATACCGAAAAATTAATTGAACGCTTATTTTTATTATGTAGCTCATTTTGGTTGAATGATTTCGAAGTTGGAAAATTAAATCTTCGAATCCCTGTTAAGTACATTCATATCGCATGTTTAATAACAAAGTATTTCAAAATTTCAATTTGGTGGGAAAACGCAATCACAGTTTTATCAATTCTTACAGTTGGTGTACAAAAAGACCGATGGAATGACACATATCTTCACCACATTTGGGAAGTTTGGTTATCTAATCGACTGAACATATTCTACTTATCAAGCTTATTAATTGCGTAATGAAATCTCCAAAATCGTAAATTTTGAATTACATCTCTATATTATTAAACGTGCGATATCAGTGGTAAATTTTTTTGCTGTAAAGTGGAAAAAATAATAGTAAGTGAGTATGCATTGCATATTTTTAGGACATCATTACGTTTGCCAACATTTTAAAATCATATAAAATTGAAAATAAAAAAATTAAATTGTTCACAATTGTTGTTGTTTGAGATTGAAAATGAGAATGTGTGTGTGAGTTTGAGTTTTGATTTTAAAATTATATTGTTGGCAAACGTCAGACTGCCTCTCAATGGTTTTACCTTGTTATGTTTTTATCATGGAGTATACCATGAAACACAGCCAGAGAGTCACAACAATTTCACCAAAAATGTGTGGTGAAAACAAACAGAGACAGTCAACTGATAGCATGTATGTATGCCATTTTGCTCACGCTGGTCCAACTGTCGCAATGGCCGAGTGATCAGAGCGCTTGAGTATCACTTGAGAGATCCGAGTTGGAGTCCTACGGCAGGAGATTGTTCTTTTTTATTTAATTATTATTTTTTGTTTTTTTATTGTATTTATTTTTAAATAAAAATCAGGAGCTAATGTGCTAGAAATGTTGGTGGAATATTTTATTTTCATCAATAAATAATAATAAAAGAGAGGTCGAACTCGATCCGACTCCCCTACAGGCGAGCCGGAAAAGAAAAAGAATACTAACTATACTAATAATAGTAGTAATAATATTATTATTGGTAAGGGCTAAGCTCAGGACCTTACCGGGGCCACACAGGGCGGATCGTGAACGGCCTACTCCGGTAGGTTAGCTGCGAATAACCAATAAGCAGTCCCAGACCAAGAGCGGCAGGAGACGAGGGCCTGATTTAAAAGATCAGGAATGCTTGATGAATCTCCTGTGTCCGGGCGAACAGATGCCGCCTCCCAAAAAGCATCCCAGGATTGAAACCAGTTAGATCCTGTTCATGGCATACTGGAGCATGTATACGATTAGTTTGATATTGGGCTGGCGAGAGAAGTATTCCGCCACTTTACTATGTGAGGGTGACACCTCGCAGAAATGGCTGGTGGGCTAATGCTGTAATCGCCTCCGTCTCGTTAAAACCCTGGCAGGTCTTCAAGTACGTTCAATACACGTCGCCATTTAGTTGGCCGCACAGGTCCAGTTGAGATTTACTCCTGGTTTTGCGCTGTCTTGGCTCTGAACACAATATCCCATAAGGACTTGTGTCAACCCTCGCGATGGCCTGCTCCTTTGAGAGAAGGGAACTTCGGGACACTTAAAAGCGACTGTGCTACGTGTGGAGATAGCGGCTTGAAGCGGAGACCCAATTGATTGAAAATGATTAAAACAAAACCAATAAATGGAACCAACGTCGATGACACGGAGGAAGAATGCAGCGCATTCAGGAAGAGCAGTAGAGTCGTGCGCTCCCCGCCACAAACTCCTCTGCAGGCAAATTCCGGCACCACGAGCACGGAGAAAGCCGCCGGCGTGGCGCAGAAGGCTACACCTTGCCAAACGGCAACTCCCGGCAGCCGGGATAGTCGTCTTCAAACGCCGGCTGCTGCAAACAGCGACAAGCATGTC
>NW_016158479.1:112028-118926 GCF_001687245.7 Rhagoletis zephyria
GAATGGGAAGGGTGGACTCACCGTTCTGTCACTACTGTGGAAACGTCGAAGATAACGTGTACCACACATTCTTCACCTGCGAACACTTCTTGATTTCTCGCAGAAGGTTGGAAGAAAGAAACGGAGACATAATTTCGAACAACATAGTTGGGGTAATGATCTCCAGTGCAGAAAAGTGGGAAGCAGTTGCGAGATACGTGAAATTCGTACTCCGCTGCAAACGAGAGGACGGTTGTCTACTGAGGACACCCGAATGAAACGCCCCTACAAAAGAGCAGCCCCGATGCTCTAGCAGCGCGCTCCTGCATCTGAAGACATGCAGAATTGCGGTGCCAGATGCGGGATTCTTTCGCGGGCGGTGGGAGTTTGGGTTTTAGTGGGTAGCCCAACACGCCTCGGTGGGAGTCCCACACTCGGGGAAGCTAATATAGAGACTAGCGTCCCCGGCCAGTGCATAAAGCATTTCCCTCCTATGAAAAAAAAAATTAAAAAAAATAATAATAATAATAATACGCCCCTACAAAATAGCAGCCTCAAGGCTCTAGCAGCGAGCTCCTGCATCTGAAGACATGCAGAATTGCAGTGCCAGATGCGGGATTCTTGCGCGGGCGGTGGGAGTTTGGGTTTTAGTGGGTAGCCCAACACGCTTCGGTGGGAGTCCGACACTCGGGGGAATCTTGATGAATCTCCTGTGTCCGGGCGAACAGATGCCGCCTCCCAAAAAGCATCCCAGGATTGAGACCAGTTAGATCCTGTTCATGGCATACTGGAACATGTATACGATTAATTCGACATTGGGCTGGCGAGAGCAGTATTCCACCACTTNCCCTGGCAGGTCTTCAAGTACGTTCAATACACGTCGCCATTTAGTTGGCCGCACAGGTCCAGTTGAGATTTACTCCTGGTTTTGCGCTGTCTTGGCTCTGAACACAATATCCCATAAGGACTTGTGTCAACCCTCGCGATGGCCTGCTCCTTTGAGAGAAGGGAACTTCGGGACACTTAAAGCGACTGTGCTACGTGTGGAGACAGCGGCTTGAAGCGGAGACCCAATTGATTTGAAATGAATAAATTAAAACATACAAACGAAACCAACGTTGATGTTCTGGAGGAAGAATGCAGCGCATTCAGGAAGAGCAGTAGAGTTGTGTGATCTCCGCCACAAATTCCTCTGCAGGCAAATGCCGGCACCACGAGCACGGAGAAATCCGCCGATGTAGCGCAGAAGGCTACACCTTGCCTAGCGGCAACTCCCGGCAGCCGGGATTGTCGTCTTCAAAGACCAGCTGCTGGAAACAGCGACAAGCATGTCACCGCAAGCTTGGGAACTTGCGAAGGAATTGAAGATGAGCAATCGGCCCAGATTCGACTCGTCTTCAAGAAGATGCAGAGTGCTGTCTCCAAGCAGAAAAATGTGTCCATGGACATTAAAACGGGTATGGCCCAAATCGAAGAGAGCTTAAATATACTAAGCTACCTCCGAGAGTAGCGCCGGAAGGGGTCTACCCTTTCCGAGCTGCGGAAAACTGGCCCTGGCTCGCAAAGGAGAGGTCGAGCTCAATCCGACTCCCCTACAGGCGAGCCGGAAAAGAAAAAAAAAATACTAATTATAATAATAATAGTAGCAATAATATTATTATTAATAATGGTAATAATAATAATAATGCTAATAATAATAATAGCAATAATGTGCAGAAAACCGTACCAGATAACCAATGGAAAACGGTTGGAAAACGTGGAAAGCCCAAGCCAGGGCCAGTGCCAGGTGAGCCCTTGGTCAATAAGGGCGAGGCGACCAGCCGCAAAAAAAAGAAGAGGGTGAGAAAAAAGAAGAGTCTCGCCAAACTAATCATTAAGCCAGCTGAAGGCAAAACCTATCCAGAGGTGCTGGGAACGATACGTGGTAAGCTCCAACCTGAGAAGACGGAGACCGTAATTCGATTTGTTCGGAAAACCCGCGAAGGCGGCGTGCTTATCGAAATGGAGCGCTGTGGCGACCACTCAGCATTTAAGGAAAATGTGTGCACTGCCATTGGCCAGCTTGGATACGCCCGTATTCTCACTAGACGTTTACGTCTAGTAGTTCTGGGCATGAACAGCCTAACCACGGCCCCAGAAGTGGAGAACGCTATACGCGGGGAATTAGGAGGCAAGATGAATGGCCAATTTCGCGTCTCTCTCCTCGCTATAAATTCGCGAGAACAAATAATGGCCGTGGTGGAAATCGACGAACTGCCAGGCCGGACTATTATTATTATTATTATTCCCGAGAGCGCGCGGATGTCCAAAGGTGTTTCTGTTGTCTGGGATATGACCACAAAAAGGTCAGACAGAAGCAGTTCATGCTGGAAATGTGGTCAGTAGGGTAACATAGCCTCTGCATGTAAAGAAAGTCCAAGCTGCTACCTGTGCTCGGCAGCAGATGGACAGAAAAATGCCAATCACCTGCCCGGGTCGGGAGCGTGGAAGGTCTTCAGGCATGCCCTTGCAGAGGCTAAGACAACGCTTGGGAGAATACGATTAAATTTATACAAGGCAATATGAACAGGAGTAGCGTAGCTGATGACCTGCTGAACCAATTGGTCCTTGAACAAAGAGCAGACATTGTCATCATCAGTGAACCCTATAGAACAAAGGAAACCTGGCATGTCGACCAATCAGGCTCGGCCGCGATATGGATTGCTAACCCCAACCATCGCGCAGAGAGCAGCGGGGTCGGACGCTGCTACGTCTGGGTGAAAATGGCGCAAATCACTCTGGTGAGCTGCTACCTGTCTCCAAACGACACAGTCCTTGTCTTCAGGGAAAAGCTCGAAGACCTTGAAGACGAATTGCGCGATATAACCGGCCACATAATTGTTGCTGGAGATTTCAACGCAAGAGGCGTGGAATGGGGTATGCCCCAAACAAACACCAGGGGAAGACTGGTCCTTGAAATGGCAGCCCGCATTGGCCTGACCATCCTCAACACCGGAACGACCCCTACATATCGAAGGCCGGGTTTTGGATACTCTATCCCCGACATAACCCTGGTCTCAGAAAGCCTTCTCCGAAGGGCTGACGGATGGAGAGTGATGGAAGACCTGAGTGGTAGCGACCACAACTACATCACCTTCCAAGTCACTGACATCACGCGAGGGCAAACACGTAGTATCCCTCGCAGGAAACCAGGATAGAACCCGTCTAGGGTCGATGCTCGCAAGTTCGATACATCACTCCTAGCAGATTCCCAAGGCATTTCACCCACAACGGGAGAGATCCACAACAGGGAGTCTTGTACTAAGCTGGTCGAAGAAACTATGCGCTGCATTCACCGGGCATGCAAAGCCTCAATGCCACAGAGGAGAGCATGGTCAGGTAAAAAGCAGGTATACTGGTGGAATGACCGAATTGCTGAGCTGCGAAGGGCCTGCCATAGAATGCGGAGACTCGCAACGCGCGCTCGTGGTAGACCCGAGGCGCTGACCAGAGCAGCAGCCTACAAAAGCGCTAAGAAAGCACTTGGGGCCGAGATACAGAAGAGTAAACGGAACTACTGGAAAGCGCTATGTGACGAAGTGGATCGTGATCACTGGGGCCAGGGATACAAAATAGTGATGAAAAAGCTCCACACATCATCGCAAGCGATGAGGCCCGAGTTAAGAATATAGTGGATACACGCGCTATTTCCCACACACCCACTAAGAGCCGACACAGTGTTCGTCGAGGAGCAAGCCGAGGCACCACTGTTTTCGACAGACGAGCTGAAGCTAGCCCTGCGAAGCATGAAAGCCGGCAAGGCTCCAGGCCCAGATGGCATACCAGCGGAGGCAATCAGGTTAGCAGCGGAAACGAGCCCTGATCTTCTGCTTAACATGTACAACAGCTGCCTTAGGGCCCGGGTTTTCCCAAGCCAATGGAAGAAGGCGAGACTGGTGCTTATACCCAAGGGCAAAGGGGACCCAAACTCTCCTTCATCCTTCCGGCCACTCTGCATGCTAGACACAGCAGGCAAAATGATGGAGAGTCTGCTCAAAATACGCTCGACGTCAGCCATAGAAAGCGAGGGAGGCCTTTCACCCCGGCGACATGACTTCAGGAAAGGACACTCAACTATAGGAGCAATTGGCGAAGTAGTCGAGGCGGTACATAAGGCCGAAGAAGCCTGCCACCAGGCGCGGCCAATAGGGCTTTTAGTCACACTGGACCTCGAGAACGCCTTCAACTCGGCAAGATGGGACGACATGCTGGAGGCCTTGGAACGGTCATTCAAGATTCCAAAATACTTGCTAGATATGATCCGGGACTACCTCAGAGACCGTTGGCTTTTGTACGACACAACACGAGTTAAGAAATGCGCGCATTCCTTGTCGCCTTCGCGGACGACGTGGCCGCCGTCATAACAGCAAGAAACGTCCAGCTAACACAGTTCAAGCTAATCCAGGTCATTCGCAACGTCAGTGGTTGGATGAGCGATCACGGTCTGCAAAACGGAGATCGTGCTCCTCACCAGGAAACGGATCCCAACAATTATAAACATGATGGTCGGACCTCAACTCGTGACAACTTCTTGAAGCTTGACAGCAAACTCACATTCTGGGAACACATCCATGGAGTATGTGAAAAAGCTGCGCAGAGCACGGTGGCTCTAAGCCGGCTGATGGCGAACGTGGGCGGCACGAAGCCATGTCGCAGGAAGCTTCTGATGACAGCAGTCCAGTCGGTGCTCCTGTACGGGACAGAGGGGTTGGGTTTTAGTGGGTAGCCCAACATGCTTCGGTGGGAGTCCCACACTCGGGGAAGGTAGTATAGAGACTAGCGCCCCCGGCCAGTGCATAAAGCATTTCCCTCTCCTACGAACGAAAAAAAAAAATTATGTTAAACACAATTTTTTTCATTCAATTTTTATGATACTAAAGCACTTATTTGGGTTTATTTCCTAATGAAATTGGTATTAAACAAATATTTCCTCACTTCATTCTCGCGTTCTTTAAAATAAAATAGAAAGCAATTATCTCTTCCTCCTAATTTTTGTTTTTGAGACTAGAGGCGTGAGAAAGCCCTGCAGGAAACTTAATTAATTTCAAAGTAATTTATAAACTACTTTATTTTCAATGATAACTAATTGAAATTCTCACTATTTTACCTGTAACTAACTCATTTATTTAACATGGCGATGTCTCTGGAAGCAGTCAATTACGTTTTCCATTTGGATTAAACAACTTTAAGGCCAGTCGTTTGAATTCGCTTTCGATCTGAACTTCACAGATGCTTTTTCATAATTAAAAAAACCCGAAATTAAAAATTTAAAATTAAATGTTTCGTCTAATGAGAACTGAACATGAACACTCATGGCCGCAACCAATTGTTGCAAACATCTTTGCACGCTCAGCTACATTACATTGTGCTTTCAAATGTTCAGTTTTAATTGTGAGCAAAAAAATTTAAAAAATAATTAAAAAACAAAACAAATCATTAAAAAAATATGTCGTTCCCGAGGATTCGAACTCGGATCTCTTGAGTGGCACTCTAGCGCTTTGTTCACTCGGCCATTGCGACTGTTAGAGCAGCGCGAGCAAAATAGCATACATACATTCTATCAGTTGTGATAAAGAAAAAAACATCAGTATACGTACTAAATGTCTGTCACATCGAAATAGTATCAAAATCCATAGTATGCTTACCATGGTGTACACATGTACATGTGTACCACATGTCTGTCAGGGCTATTAGCCTCTAAATGTGCAATAATGTATTATTTTTTCCAGTAGGGTTGCCAACTGTTTAAAAATCATAAGATATTGACCGTTTGTTGTATAAAAAATTTACATACCAAATGAAAGGGCATAGCCTTTCTTACATAGTATGTATAAAGAAAAGTCGAGATTTTTGACCAAGCTAATCTCGAAAATTACTAAACGGATTTGGGCGAGATTTCGCTTAATATAATCTATGTATATCGATAGGAGTATTATCTTTAGTACCCAGAAATTCTATAGGGTTTCCCCCTGTCTAAAAAATTATAGGATCCGTTCGTTGAATTACCAAACGGAAGATGTCAAATGAAAGGGCTTGGCCTCTAGATGCTCAGTCATGTATTATTTTTTTGAGTAGGGGTGTCACATTTTTAAAAATTATAAGATATTCACCGTTCGTTGGACTTAAAATAAGGTACCAAGTGAAAGGATGTGGTTTCCGGATGTGCAGTAAGTTTTTACTTTTTTTGAGTGGCAGTTTATGCTAATGACATCAGATTTGTACAGTTCATTTAATTATAAAAAATGAGGTGTCCAATCAAGGAGCTTGGCCTCCAGGTGTGCAACAAGGTTTTATATTTATGAAGAGGGTTGCCGCCTGTACGAAAAATTATAAGATGTGAGATGTTCGTTGGACTAAACAGTGAGTTGTGAAATGAAAGGATTTAGCCCCAAGATGTGCAATAATAAATTTAAATTTAAATAACAATAAAAAAATAATAAAAAATAAAAACTTTAAAAAATTAAATAGATAAGATAATCAAATTTCCTTTGAATAAAATTACACTGGAATTAATGAAAATAAAAAAGTACAAATAAAAAAATTAAAAAATAAAACAAATAAATAAAAGATTTTTATTCTGTAACCTCCTAGTGGTAGTAGGACCTGATACTGCAACTGTGGAATTTTGCATGCTAATAAAAGGATAAATTTTGAATGAATTTTTAAAATCCATTTATCAATTTTAGTCACATAGATCAATTAAACATAAAACGCACCACTTAAAAGTTTTATTTCGTATTTGTATTTCTTGAAATAATATAAATTAAAATGATAGCCTTAGTTGATAGATTGGCATACATTTTTTTTCATAAACGTAATTGTAGCTTTTTAGAAAAGTGGCAACCCCTGTCCAAAATATATTTTTTTCAGTCTCTTCAAA
>NW_016158479.1:118951-130402 GCF_001687245.7 Rhagoletis zephyria
CCCAAGCCAATGGAAGAAGGCGAGACTGGTGCTTATACCCAAGGGCAAAGGGGACCCAAACTCTCCTTCATCCTTCCGGCCACTCTGCATGCTAGACACAGCAGGCAAAATGATGGAGAGTCTGCTCAAAATACGCTTGACGTCAGCCATAGAAAGCGAGGGAGGCCTTTCACCCCGACAACATGGCTTCAGGAAGGGACACTCAACTATAGGAGCAATTGGCGAAGTAGTCGAGGCGGTACATAAGGCCGAAGAAGCCTGCCACCAGGCGCGGCCAATAGGGCTTTTAGTCACACTGGACCTCGAGAACGCCTTCAACTCGGCAAGATGGGACGATATGCTGGAGGCCTTGGAACGGTCATTCAAGGTTCCAACATACTTGCTAGATATGATCCGGGACTACCTCAGAGACCGTTGGCTTTTGTACGACACAACACGAGTTAAGAAATGCGCGCATTCCTTGTCGCCTTCGCGGACGACGTGGCCGCCGTCATAACAGCAAGAAACGTCCAGCTAACACAGTTCAAGCTAATCCAGGTCATTCGCAACGTCAGTGGTTGGATGAGCGATCACGGTCTGCAAAACGGAGATCGTGCTCCTCACCAGGAAACGGATCCCAACAATTATAAATATAATGGTCGGACCTCAACCCGTGACGACTTCTAGGTCTACAAAATACCTAGGGGTGAAGCTTGACAGCAAACTCACATTCTGGGAACACATCCATGGAGTATGTGAAAAAGCTGCGCAGAGCACGGTGGCTCTAAGCCGGCTGATGGCGAACGTGGGCGGCACGAAGCCATGTCGCAGGAAGCTTCTGATGACAGCAGTCCAGTCGGTGCTCCTGTACGGGACAGAGGGGTTGGGTTTTAGTGGGTAGCCCAACATGCTTCGGTGGGAGTCCCACACTCGGGGAAGGTAGTATAGAGACTAGCGCCCCCGGCCAGTGCATAAAGCATTTCCCTCTCCTACGAACGAAAAAAAAAAATTATGTTAAACACAATTTTTTTCATTCAATTTTTATGATACTAAAGCACTTATTTGGGTTTATTTCCTAATGAAATTGGTATTAAACAAATATTTCCTCACTTCATTCTCGCGTTCTTTAAAATAAAATAGAAAGCAATTATCTCTTCCTCCTAATTTTTGTTTTTGAGACTAGAGGCGTGAGAAAGCCCTG
Source organism: Rhagoletis zephyria (assembly GCF_001687245.7). Lineage (NCBI taxonomy): Eukaryota > Metazoa > Arthropoda > Insecta > Diptera > Tephritidae > Rhagoletis > Rhagoletis zephyria. The sequence continues at coordinate 120,132 of NW_016158479.1, forward strand.
CAGGAAACTTAATTAATTTCAAAGTAATTTATAAACTACTTTATTTTCAATGATAACTAATTGAAATTCTCACTATTTTACCTGTAACTAACTCATTTATTTAACATGGCGATGTCTCTGGAAGCAGTCAATTACGTTTTCCATTTGGATTAAACAACTTTAAGGCCAGTCGTTTGAATTCGCTTTCGATCTGAACTTCACAGATGCTTTTTCATAATTAAAAAAACCCGAAATTAAAAATTTAAAATTAAATGTTTCGTCTAATGAGAACTGAACATGAACACTCATGGCCGCAACCAATTGTTGCAAACATCTTTGCACGCTCAGCTACATTACATTGTGCTTTCAAATGTTCAGTTTTAATTGTGAGCAAAAAAATTTAAAAAATAATTAAAAAACAAAACAAATCATTAAAAAAATATGTCGTTCCCGAGGATTCGAACTCGGATCTCTTGAGTGGCACTCTAGCGCTTTGTTCACTCGGCCATTGCGACTGTTAGAGCAGCGCGAGCAAAATAGCATACATACATTCTATCAGTTGTGATAAAGAAAAAAACATCAGTATACGTACTAAATGTCTGTCACATCGAAATAGTATCAAAATCCATAGTATGCTTACCATGGTGTACACATGTACATGTGTACCACATGTCTGTCAGGGCTATTAGCCTCTAAATGTGCAATAATGTATTATTTTTTCCAGTAGGGTTGCCAACTGTTTAAAAATCATAAGATATTGACCGTTTGTTGTATAAAAAATTTACATACCAAATGAAAGGGCATAGCCTTTCTTACATAGTATGTATAAAGAAAAGTCGAGATTTTTGACCAAGCTAATCTCGAAAATTACTAAACGGATTTGGGCGAGATTTCGCTTAATATAATCTATGTATATCGATAGGAGTATTATCTTTAGTACCCAGAAATTCTATAGGGTTTCCCCCTGTCTAAAAAATTATAGGATCCGTTCGTTGAATTACCAAACGGAAGATGTCAAATGAAAGGGCTTGGCCTCTAGATGCTCAGTCATGTATTATTTTTTTGAGTAGGGGTGTCACATTTTTTAAAATTATAAGATATTCACCGTTCGTTGGACTTAAAATAAGGTACCAAGTGAAAGGATGTGGTTTCCGGATGTGCAGTAAGTTTTTACTTTTTTTGAGTGGCAGTTTATGCTAATGACATCAGATTTGTACAGTTCATTTAATTATAAAAAATGAGGTGTCCAATCAAGGAGCTTGGCCTCCAGGTGTGCAACAAGGTTTTATATTTATGAAGAGGGTTGCCGCCTGTACGAAAAATTATAAGATGTGAGATGTTCGTTGGACTAAACAGTGAGTTGTGAAATGAAAGGATTTAGCCCCAAGATGTGCAATAATAAATTTAAATTTAAATAACAATAAAAAAATAATAAAAAATAAAAACTTTAAAAAATTAAATAGATAAGATAATCAAATTTCCGTTGAATAAAATTACACTGGAATTAATGAAAATAAAAAAGTACAAATAAAAAAATTAAAAAATAAAACAAATAAATAAAAGATTTTTATTCTGTAACCTCCTAGTGGTAGTAGGACCTGATACTGCAACTGTGGAATTTTGCATGCTAATAAAAGGATAAATTTTGAATGAATTTTTAAAATCCATTTATCAATTTTAGTCACATAGATCAATTAAACATAAAACGCACCACTTAAAAGTTTTATTTCGTATTTGTATTTCTTGAAATAATATAAATTAAAATGATAGCCTTAGTTGATAGATTGGCATACATTTTTTTTCATAAACGTAATTGTAGCTTTTTAGAAAAGTGGCAACCCCTGTCCAAAATATATTTTTTTCAGTCTCTTCAAACGGTTTTTGTTTTACTATAGAAATTGAAGTATGCTGTGGAGCTTTTGAATAATTATAAATTTTCATATATGTGGCAACCCTGTTTTTAAATTTTTTTCCAGAAACTGTACAGAAAATACCAAGTAGAACAGAAGAAAATAGAATAAATCCGTTTAGCTGTCAATACGTTCAAAGCTGTTAAAACTTCAAAAAATTCAAACAACGTGCCTTCCCGATCTTTTATAATTTTTGGACACCTAGTACTTTTCGATATACATACCACGGATACCTTAGACAATAGGCTATACCATAAAAATATTTTCACGTTTACATAGTCAGACAGTAATTTTGGCCCCTTTTTGTGTCTGCTGGCCCACTGTGCAGGATTCAGAAGTCTTTGGATAAGTTTGAGTACCATAAGTCAAGCTGCATAGCACGATCAGTTGAGAGAAGAATCATTTAACATCCTCAAATCTTAATTAAATTGTGTATACATATCGTTGTTTAAAGTACAAAACCGCGTATCAAAAAATGCAAAATCGCATATGTGAACCTAACATAATATTTTTCTAGAGAGTAAAAACTCTCATATTTCAAAATGGTTCTCTTTTTTATAAAGCAATTGCATTTCTGGTTAGAATTTATATTTCAGGACGAATGGATAAGGATTGAGCCAAGAGCTTGTGTGAGCCGGCATTGGTTGATAATAAAGTTATAAATGGTCAAAAGAAAATGTGTAATAAAATCTTTATTATGGTGTCATTAATTGTTTGTACATGGCGTATGAGTAATGTGACCAACCGAACTTCTTTCGGGAGTACAGTACTTCTTTTTTAGCTCTTGTACTTCGTCAAATGTACTTTTTTGCGATATTTTGTACTTCAGGTCATGTATTCGCATCATACCTGCGCCCCTGCAAAGGGCTCTGTAGGTGTCGTGTAATTGGTTGGCTCCTATTTATGCAAACTGCATCCTCAACACTTGGATGGTAAAACCGCTAGAGAGACTGATAGACCTGTACATAAGACGCGCGATTCTTCGTGACTGCCTTTCAAGAGCTCAACATGCCCTGCATACATTGCTAAAGTGGTTAGAGCAAGCCTTCACGCTTAAAGATTACGCAGTAGGGGCCTTCCTCGATATCGAAGTGGCCTTCAACAATGTCACTCCAGAGGCAATAGTTAAATCTATTCATAATCTGGGGGTTGAAACCAACCTAATAAGGCTTATCTACAGCTTACTTCGTGACAGAACTGTCTCGGCGGAGTGCGGGAGCGCCTGCACTCAGCGCAGAGTCAATTAGGGCTCTCCGCAAGGTGGTGTTCTCTCTCCCGTGCTCTGGATTGCGGTTGTAAATGACCTACTAGAGGAACTGGAAACAGTGCACTGTCGTGTGGTCGCTTATGCAGATGATGTGGAACTTTTTGATCTGGGTAAAGGTTATCTGAACCAGGTAACTACTTAGGTGGGCGCTCAACGGCGGCGGATACCCATTGTAGCCCTTCCCTGGAGTGGCGGTGTTCATCTGCGGCTCTCAGACAGGGTCAAGTACAAAGGCTAGATCCTGGATAGTAAGCTATCGTGGAAGCCTAATATTGAGGAAAGGGTAAGAAAGGCGTCCGTTGCCTTGTACTGCTATCTTTCTGGGTAGCTGCAATCAAGGAAGCTGTAAACTCACTGCTAAAGGGTGTGAGGGGCGTCGGAGTACTTCTTAGTACGGCTAGTTTAGGTGCCGGATCACAATGAAATCGCGGGAAACTGCGTTGTGGGATGACCTGGCGTTGGAAAAGCACCCTTAAAACATCATCCCTAGATAAGGAGCAATTAGGGACGCATCTGTCCTCCTGCGGTACACTATTGGTTGGTTGGGCCTAGTGTTAGCACGGCGAGCGCTAGACTAACACGTATACTTTGTACTCGTGATAATGAAATTTCATACTGTACTAAATATCTTACAAAATGGACAGAAGAAAGTGATGCTTCTTTTGTGATATATAAAGAAAAAAGGACGTTTCTCTGCTGCAGAAAATGTTTTTATAGGGCGCTTTAAAATACTTTTTGCAGCTCAAGGCACGAGTGAACCATCGTTACCCCTTAAAGGTGCCGAAAAATGCGTTACCTCTCAAGGCCTAGTGATGGGGGTTCTGACAGGCTGTTGTGCGGTATTCACACGGTAAGACCAAGAATTTCAACTGATCCTTTTGGTGTCAGCTGCCAAGAGGAAAATGAGGTGGAATCATCACCACACTTTCTTTTAGGGCTGTTTTCTAGTCGGCCTGTTAAAGATAACTGCTGCTTTGACTGCCTGTCAAATTTGTCGCTCACATGCTTATAACAGGCAGTCGATAAAAAGTCGATAAAGCAGACCGGCCGTCAATTTTAGCAGGCAGTCGAGAAAACGGCCCTTAGACTGTCCAACCTTCGAAATTCTAAGATGGAAGTATTTTGGCTCACATTCTTTAACTAACACATCTCTCAGGGATCAGCTTTACCTGTACTTCATTGAGCCATGAAATAGTTGTCACATTAGGTATGAGTAGCATTCGTTCCTAGTCATATTTCATAAAAAAGAAATTATTACGCATTTTCATTTGACTATTTACAACTTTATTTATCAATCAATTTTCTTCGTTGGTAGCTTGATGTTTTTGTAAAGAACAGCCTTTAACATAAATCTAAAGAATTTACAAAAATTTCTTCCCTGTTAAAGTTTGCATTTTTTTCTTTCAAGATGCAGACTTAAAATGAAAATATCTTGCGAAAATTACCAAAATAATGATTTTGATATGAGGCTTTCGCCATTATGTTTGGGACGTATAAATGTTCTGAAAGCATATAACCGGCTCCAAAAACTCATTTCATTTTATTTGAATTTGAAATTAGAAAACTTGTTTTTTATAAATTTTTCATCTCAAAAATGCGGTACTGCGGCACGTAAGTAATTTTCTAAGAAAACCCAATAATTGCATCGTTTTCAGCGTTAAATTTTTGTTTTTCTGCAAAACATATGACCGTAGTTATCGAAAGGTCCTTTGTTACGAAATTTCGAAATTGGCGATAAATGGAAATTTCAAGCGCCTCTAAATTTAAGTTTTTCAAGCCCATTGAAAAGTATTAGAAAGCTTCTCAACAATATTTTCGCGAAAATCGTTTACATTTTTAAAACGAGTTCAATAGGGCTTGTAAGTTTGAACTGTAAGATCTTACACAAAGGTAAAGTGATCGCCAAAAACTGTTGATGCCATAAGAACGATCACAATAAATACACGGGTATTCGAGGCTTTCGATGAAAATTCAATTCTTAGTTCGAACATCAACTCTCAATAATTGGGATATGCATACGGTGACCATATTTATGGTAGCCGAATATGGGACAAAAAATAATTTTGCCAATTTTTTCCACAAAAGCTAGAGCATTTAAAAATCTTTTTCAAAGATCCTAGATTTATTAGCCCTGAAACAGCATCTTTATTTAGCATATATTTTTCTATCTTTTGTGAACGCAGCACATAAATATTCAGTTGCAACAATAATCTCCCGAAAATTTTATTTCAAAATTTGTATGTAGTTGATTAATTAGTCCTTATTATGTGTAAACTAAATGGTTCCATTTGAAAATACAATCTTAACTAATAGCAAAATATAAATTTATTATAGTAGGTAGAGTGGAGTACTAAACTTACAATTGATTGACTTGTTTTCATACAGATAGAAAAATATTAACAGGAAATATGACTACTGTCTTCTTACTACAAAAATATGTAGAACGGCCAGAAACATGAATGTGCAAATTTACCAATTTTGAGTTATTGGGTTGACTTGGTTAACCTTTGGATAATCTATGTTATACCAAAACCCAGAATGCCATGCGTGCACTGAAACCACATATTTCACATTGTCAATTACACGAATGCAGAGTTAAGTCTCGTAAAAAGATCTTCAAACTTTATTTCCCAAAATTTTCATCTTTACATGTTCATGTTTCTAGCATCGGGGGACGATATGTACTTCCCGATATGTTTTACAAAAATTATTTAAAAAGCAGACTTCTCGGTTGCTCACCAAACCGGTTAATCGTTTCTGCAATTATTTCACATTGATTCTCTAAAACAAATTTTCGATGTATGCTTAAGATGCATAAACCTTAAGGTAAGTTTTATAAGAAATTAAACTGTCAATTTAAACTATGTAGTAGTAACCCCCGAAATTCGGGTGAATGCAGTAAATAAATGCTTACTAATATTAAGAATTTAAATTTAAGTATATAATAAAACGTAATACTTCAGTATTTACCTCAAAATTTGTTTAAAGAACTTCGTCAAAGATAACAATTAATCTTGTATTGCTAGAGACCTGATAACCCAGGATAATTTTTAAATTCTTAAATGACCTTGCTCTACTCAAAGCTTCGCACAGTGGGCCGTGAGAAAACATTCATCTTTAAGGTATAGTCCAGCCTTTCACAATATCTGTCCAAGGGCTTTATTAGTCGTAATCTGAAACGCAATAATCACTGAAAATTGGCGTCGTATACGGTGAAAGTATCACACTTTTAAACTAATGCTTTCTTAACCCTTTCAGTATAAAAATTCAACCACTGATTCTAAAAATTTTAAAATATGTAAACCGGCTAATTTTGGATCGTTAATTTTAAAAATAACATCAAAAAATTTGTAAAGCTTTCAGGTTTGCCGTCATTCAGCGTCCTTTTTAATGGTCAGTGCTATCCCAGGTATTTAAGAAAAAAGTGATCTCAACTATTTTTATTTTTTTGCTTTCACGAAATATATTTCAAAACTATGTATGAATCTCAATGCCACGGAAAATTGGTTAATATTTTTCAAGAGATTATATTGCTAACTATAGACTTTTCTGCCACTGAGCAATTATATGTGTATAGATACGCTGGGAAGAAGTTAAGAAAATGTTTAAGTTCATATTTTGGTACCTACTTCGCCGATTTGTTTGTAAGTACCAGCAAATGTATACTTCTTTTTGGTTGTTTGTGTTTCCGACAGGGTAGGAGTATGATGTATAGTGGAACGATTTTCTGTCATCCCTTGTCAAACTTGGTTTGGAGACAAACCGGTTTCGGCGTTGTGCCATCTTCAGTGTCATTTTTCGGAGAACGAAAAACCAATTTGACGTTCCACAATACAGAAAATGTATACTTATATGATCAGAACATCGATGTATACTTATAGTTATTTATTTATTTATCTCATTTTAAATCAACAGTACAAAGTACCTTACAGATTACAGAAAAATTAACAATAAATGGAGCTGTGCGTTGCTGATCGCAACGTATGGGTACACGTGTCTTCATTTGAGCCGAAAGTAAGAGCTGAGGATATAAAAAACTATATATCTAAGCATGCTAACATTGATTTGAAGTTTCTCTCTTGCTATGCGTTGGTCAAAAAAGATGACCCAGTAGAGAAACTTAAGCGTATCAATTTTAAGTTGGGTGCCCATCAATTGATTATCATAAAATTTTAGATGCGTCAATTTGGCCGGCGAATGTGAGAGTCAAACCATTAAATTGTTTTCAAAAGCAAGTACTTCAAAACTAACCGTTATAACAACTAACAACAGAAATGTAACTCCCAAAAATAATGCTGGTCTTAAGATATATTACCAAAATATTTCCGGATTAAGGACCAAATCAAACACAATTCTACAATTTAGTGCGCAAGAGGCTTATGATGTGCTTGTCATTGTCGAGACCTGGCTGAAGTCTGACTTCTACGATAGTGAATTCTTCGATCCAAACTTGTATGATGTGTTCCGTAAAGATCGGCATTCCGTAAAAACGGGCTGTTCAAGAGGAGGTGGTGTGCTGATTGCCGTTAAACGAAAACTTCGTGCATCTTTTGTTATTCTTAGTAATAGTGACTCTTTGCTAGATCAAGTTTGCGTTTGCATTAAGGGAATGAAATCACATAGTTTTCTGTATTTGATGGCCTCATATATTCCGCCTAACAGTAACTTTGAACTATACAAAGCTCACGTGGATAATGTAATTGCGCTATCTCTGGACCTAAATGACAACCATCTTTGTGTTCTGGGTAATTTTAACCTGTGCAATATAAAATGGTGCAGTAACTCTACCAACTCTAGTCTTACACCTAATAACATTGCCACAAATCTAGAATCTTACTTTATAGATAGTTTCCTAAGTGTTAATCTAAAACAAATTAACTGTTTTTTTAATGATTTAAATAGATTGTTAGACCTTATATACGTAAGTGACAACATTGATTCTTCTATATCAAAATGCATTTCGCCGATTTCTGGTGCTAGTATTCACCATGTGCCTTTAGAAATTGAGCATTCTTCTTCGCATTCAGACGCTGACGGTCTGTCGGCTCTTTTACTAAAGGGATGCCCAGTGTTGTCATACCCTTTACAATTAATTTTTAATAAAACTCTTTCCTCGGGTAACTTTGTTAATGATTGGAAGATAACAACAATTACGCCTCTTTTCAAAAATGGTAGTAAAAATAATGTACGGAATTACAGGCCGATTTCGAAACTATCAATCTTTTCCAAACTTTTTGAAAGTGTCGTCAAAGACAAAATTTATTTCGGGATAAAGTCATTAATCAGCCCAAACCAGCATGGATTTGTATCCGGGCGCTCGACAGTCTCCAATTTAATGGTATTTAGTGATTTTTGCATCTCATCGTTTTCGGACGGATCGCAAGTTGACTGCATATATACTGACTTTTCTAAGGCGGACTATTTCGTTGACTCTTCTGGTGTTCCACAGGGGAGCATTTTAGGCCCTCTCTTATTCGTTCTTTTTATAAACGACATTAGAAATTGTTTTTCCTTTTCGAATTATCTGCTTTATGCCGATGATTTGAAGGTTTTTGCAATTGTTAAGGATGCAGCTGATGCAAGAAAACTTCAATCTGATTTGAATAGCCTTCATTTATGGTGTCTTAAGTCACGGATATCTTTAAACATCAATAAATGTTTTCACATAACATTCACTAGGCGTCAGAACGCCACTCCTACACTTTACTCAATTCTTAACTTTGTCCTTAGCAAGGTTACAGAGACTAAAGATCTTGGAGTGGTTTTTGAGGCAAAGTTTTCATTTAATAGTCACATTAATGTTATTATTTCCAAAGCATACTCGGTAATGAGTTTTGTTCGACGTAATACCTCCGAGTTTTCTGATCCTTACACCCTTAAGCTTCTTTTTTCGTCTCTTGTACGCTCTAACTTAGAGTCTGGAGACCATATGATCAACATTCGGTAAATAGGATTGAAAGGATTCAAAAAAAATTTCTGAAACATGTATTGCGATCATTGCGGTTCGAGGATCCCATTCCATCCTACCATTCGCGCCTGTTTGCTAATTGATCTAAGTTCTTTGGAAAAGAGGAGGTCAGTCCTCTCTCTTTCTTTTATTTTCAATGTAATTAATGGCATTATCGATTGCCCTTGAGCGGATTAGCTTTAATATGCCGCAAAGAAGTCTGCGTAATTTTTATCCTTTTATGTTGATAACTGCAGAACTAAATTTGCGAGTAATGCGCCTATTTCGCGTGCCCTAAAGGAATTTAATGATTTATTTTCTTCTAAGTTAATTGACTTTTCTCTATCTAAATCTGCTTTTGCGAGCCTATTAAATTCAATTATGCAATAAGCGTTTATTGTTAATTTTTCTGTAGTCTGTAAGGTACTTTGTACTGTAGATTTAAAATGAAATAAATAAATAAATAAATAAATATAAGTATACATCGATGTTGTGATCATATAAGTATACATTTTCTGTATTGTGGAACGATTTTCCGTCATCCCTTGTCAAATTTGGTTTTTCGTTCTCCGAAAAATGATACTGAAGATGGCACAACGCCGAAACCGGTTTGTATCCAAACCAAATTTGACAAGGGATGACGGAAAATCGTTCCACAATACANTTTGTATCCAAACCAAATTTGACAAGGGATGACGGAAAATCGTTCCACAATACATCATACTCCTACCCTGTCGGAAACACAAACAACCAAAAAGTATACATTTTCTGGTACTTACAAACAAATCGGTGAAGTAGGTGACAAAATATAAATTTAAACATTTTCTTAACTCCTTCCCAAAAAAATAAAAATAGTTGAGATCACTTTTTTCTTAAATACCTAGGATATCACTAACCATTAAAAAGGACCCTGAATGACGGCAAACCTGAAAGCTCTACAAATTTTTTGATGTTATTTTTAAAATTAACGATCCAAAATTAGCCGGTTTACATATTTTAAAATTTTAGAATCAGTGGTTGAATTTTTGTACTGAAAGGGTTAAGAAAGCATTAGTTTAAAAGTGTGATACTTTCACCATATACGACGCCAATTTTCAGTGATTATTGCGTTTCAGATTACGACTAATAAAGCCCTTGGACAGATATTGTGAAAGGCTGGACTATACCT